>NC_056750.1:681057238-681317238 GCF_019279795.1 Protopterus annectens
CTTCTCATCTGATCCTTCACCTTATATACTTTCTTTTGTTTTTGGCACATTCAGTTGCTGCCTGATGTTTATCTCCTCCTAGTCTGATATCCATTCCCACTTGACACCGATATGCTCCTGCTAAATTAAGCAAGGAAGTCATCTTAGGCTTGTTATCCTCATGTTTTAAAACATCCTCTTTGCTTGGATCTTGTGGGATCAGCAGTTATGTATGTAATCCTATGATTGCAGATCTAAACATGTAACCATTTTCAAGGATACTTCCTTCAGAACAGGCAATATATAGGATCATAGGAGGTTACTAGGCTAATGGCCCTAGGGCCCTTGCAAGCCTAACCAAGTTCAACCCATGTTTCCAAGGGTGTCTGGTTCAAGCAGACACTAAAATGAGCACCTGTTGCCCCTGTCCAAGAGGAACACAGGTGGAATCCCTCGGGTGAATTTCCGGTTATCCATCCAATCGTCCAAATAACACTTACATAGAGCCAATGAGGGGCTTTGTTTAACATGAATAGAAAGCTTCTTCCAAAGCTGGGGCAACCTCTGTGAGACAAATCTGTCTCTTCATCAAGTTCTGTTGATGTCACATACCTGATTAAGGTCCTTTGAGCGAGTGGACCCGTATGCCATTTGACTTGTGAAGTGCAGCATTTCTGTTAAAGCTGGGTCAGAGATTGCTCTATATGCAAGGCACAGGTCGACTCTGAGCAGTCTGTATGAGTAAAGTAACAATGAATTCTTTCCGCATAAAACAGCTCTTGAAGACCCTGAATTTTCTTTGCAAGGAACCTTTCTGGTCTCTTACAAAGAAAATATAATCTTGGTATACAATGATTTTTGCAAATCATTTGATAATTATGAAGCATTTTCCTTTTTTCTTGGGCAACTGATCCAATACCTTTTGGGCCCAGTCAATCACCGCAAAACTGTAAGTTAAAATAGGAAGAGAAAACTGATTTATAGCTTGGTGTTTGTTCCTAAATGTTAGGACTTTTTCAGTATTAATTTTTGTCTTCTAAAATATTGCCTACTCAGTTTTATTCACATTTGTTCATGTTTTATTGTTGATCCTTCAATTCCCAAATATATACTCCCTTTTGCTTAAGTTCTTTTGTATCACATTCCTGTCCCAGGCTAATGTTTTCTTGGTTCCTCAGCTTTCCTACTTTAAAGGTTGCTTTTAAACATTTATCAAGACCAAATTACTTTTTTATATCATCTGAGAAAGATTTGACCACTTACAATTGTACTTTCAATTCTACATCTGAAAAGAAGATAAGTCTTTACACATCATTGTTTTCTGGGAGCCAAATTGTAGCCATTACCAAATCCTATTAAGCAGGCAACTTAATGGGTTAAGGGCAAGGCAAACGAGCAGCAATGACAGAGTCACCCTGGAATATTCCCCTTTGAATTTTTATCCCTGGGATAATAATCTGCCTTCTATCAGGGCTTAGCTGCAAAGTGGTTTGCCACTGTTTCATGATTGCTGTAATGTAGTCAATCACTGTAGGGTCTGTCGTATACATTTGTAAGCACTCTTTTATCCATGAATGTAGGATGCTGTCGTATGTTTTTTTTTTTTTTGTAGCCTGTACATGCCATATTTAGATTCTTCCCCTTTTCACAATTCTAATCCTTTTGTGCCATATGACTTTCTTTTGTTACCTGTTTGGTCTGTTGCTATGACTGAATTTTCTTCTAAATGACTTTAAACTCTGTCAGCATCAATTCCAGTGTAGAGTTTATAGACAGTTGAAAGGCAAGTTATTGTTGTATAGTTTTTAGCATATCTTGCAGGTTCACTGTTAAGGAGGAGTATTGTTTTTCCTATTAACCAGGTTGGCATATGTTCAGGGTGTGCATATAAATAGTTCTTACTAATGGCTTTATCTTCATGTAAAGATGTTAATACCTTTAGGTCGAAGTTAGGTACTGCATCTGGGCCTGGGTTCTCCATTTAGGAGTTTTTCTTAATTTTTGTTCAGTTTCCCTGGCCATTAATTCATCCCATTTCATATCCTGTGCATTTTATATCTTTATTCTTTCTTTCTTTCACTACTTCTATCCATTCAGTGTCTTTGTCATGTTCCATATGATCTTCATAGACATTTTGCCAAAATGTGCCAATTTCTTTTTTGGTGGTGTTTCTATTCTTTTTGCCTTGTTTCCAATTCTAAAACTTTTTGGGATCATCTGTAAATTGCTCATTACTGTTCTATTATATTTATCTGCATATCTCTTTAAGTTTTTCTGCCTGTGCTGTTATCTTTAGTTTATAATTTGCAATAGCGTACAATAGATCCCGATCTGTCCTGATATTGTACATTGCTTTTATCATGTATTTTTCTGAGTATTTTTGATTTGTTCCCTCTTCTGTACCCTTTTAAAAGTGACTCTTGTCTTAATTACTTTATAGTTTTTCTGTTTGATACTTCCATGATGGCATTTGATTTCTCTCCTTTCTTTCCTTTATTGTTCCATGCTTTTGTGATAAGACTTTATCTGTTATTAATTTAGCAGCACAGTAAAATATCCTATTTACTTCTGTTATATCGCTTGAATTTCTCCGAACAGTCTTGATAATTGTTTTATCAAACTTCTAACATTTTGAATCTTACTGACTTTCTTTAGTCTATTTCTTTTATTGATCTTAGTATGTCTCTCCATCTTTATTAAATCATGCAATTCTTCCCTTAGATCATTTTCTTCTAAACTAATGGCACATTCTTTGTTCTCCTTTTCCTGCAGACATTTTGCAGAAAGTTCCAGAAAATCTTCTTGTACCACATTCTCTTCAGCTTCACCTTGTTTCATCTGTTGCTCTTTCATATGGGAATTCACTGGACTTTCACTCTACAATATTAACTTTGCCAGAGTTGCTACCATTTCCTGTTCCTGCTTTTGCTGCGCAACTCCAGCTGAACTTTATTAGTGGTTTTCTTTTGAAAACTCCAAAATATCTTCATATGGTAACTGTTCAAATGCTTCCTGTTCCACTGGTTTTTCCTTAATTTTGGGGATTCATTATTTTGTCATGCTGTGATGTTATCAGAGTTAGATTTTTTAAACTATGTGACATCAACAGAACTTGATGAAGAGACAGATTTGTCTCACAGAGGTTGCCCCACTTTGCAGGAAATCCATAACTTCAGTTTCTATTATTTTAACTTCTCCAATACTAATCCTCTTTTCTACTTCCCCCTTTGTTTTCTTATTTTTTGTATTGTAAAATTGTCCTTATCTGGATGCCTTTGCCTGAATTTTTCTTCAATAATCTTTGGTGATGCTTTGTTGTATTTATTAGTTTTGCTTTCTCCTTTGCATAAATATTGCATCATATTAAATCTCTCTTTCTTTCCCATGTCCATATTTTTCTTCATGTTTCCCACCCCTCCTGTTTCCCCTTACTTGGAGGGCTAATTGTTCCATCATGCTGTGATGTAACCTGTTAGATTTTCTACACTAAATTTTTCACTTCACTGGTATTCTATAATTTCAACTTTTTTAACTTCTGCTTTACTAATATTCTGTTCTACTTTCCCCATCTTATTTTTTGTATTGTGAAACTTTCCATATCTGGGTGCCTTTGCCTCTTTTTCTCTTTGAATATCTTTGGAGTTGCTTTTTTGTATTAATTAACTTGGCTTCCTCCTTTGCAGTTGCACAATGCCAGACCTCTCTTTCTTTCTCATGTCCATATTTGACTTTTATACCTTCAGAAATCTATAGATTTTGGTTTTTATATTTTTGTACTTCCTCAGTTGCTTCTTTTTTCAAATGGCCTATCGTTTTTTGGTCTATATAATATTTTTCATGAATCTGTTGTATTAATGAACCCAAATTTGTATCTGAAGCTTTTGACAGTTTTTCCTTGTGGAAGTAATTTTCTTTCCTCTAAATTCTGTCTTAATCATTTTGTATATATTCTGTCTGGAAAGCCTGGGTTCTTGCATAATAGTAACAATATATAATTTCTTTCTTATCTTCAATAGTCCACTCGATCATCTTTATGGCCTGTCAGTTTTTGTGGACTACTACTTCTACAACAGGGGGACTGTCTACATTTCCCCTGTGATAATCAGCTGATGAACCACTAAACTTGAGTCTGCTTTTTTTTGCTTCCTTAGTGACTTTATGCTCACACACAAAGACTCCCAAACTCTCACTCCCCGCAGTCTAGTTTGTATACTGTATGCTGCTTGACAGGTCACAGCATACATGTTGGTTGGCCCTTGTCTTGTTGCTTTACCACTCAGTATCACCAGGTGATGGTTGTATAGTTGGCTGATGTCATTCTCTCTCATTCTAGGACGGGAAAGCCAGGCTTAAACCATGTACTTCATCTGACAAGGTAACTCAGCAACACCCAAGCTGACTTCTGGAAGCAGTATATCCCTCTGTGCTGTGAAGCTGGCATGGTTTCTTGTTATTATTTATAGTTAGGCTTAAAGAAGGTATATTGTTTGTAGTTGTCTGCTATGGCTGACGGCAGCATTGTAAACCCACACACACTGTGACATAAACAGTAAACATTGGCATTAGTCTTATGGTTGCTTTATTGAGCTCATGTAAGCATTTGGTCCTTCCTAGAGGCTCCTGCAGTTGAATTTTGTGCCATCACAGCTACATGTTATTGTTAGTCATAGAGGCAAGCTCTTAGCAGGAGACAACCTGCTATTTTGTAGAAAATAGTTAGGCTAACATGAAAAATGTTGCAAGTTACAGAAGGCTGGGGTTTACAAACCACCCTACAGTAAAATAAAAACATTACAGAAAACTGTGCAGCTAAGTGAAATATAATAACCAGTTTTGAAAAAAATCTTTGTAGCTGATGAAGATAAAATGGCTTGACCAGTTTAATGTATTTCACTCTACTGGTTTAATAATTTTGCTGCAGTATATTTTTCTGTATTTGTATTTTTTTTTGGCTTATTTTATATGTTTGATCAACATCTTAAATGTGTCATAAATATATGTGAATATGGTAAAATAAGCTACCCCAGTTTTATGGGTGTGTGGGAGTATAGTTTACCCACTGGGATTTTAAGAGCAGCCTGAATACTGGAGTGTCCAGTTGGAGGAAGGAAAAGAGAACAGCAGATCACTATTTTGCTTTTTTGGGAGAAAGTTTGGAGTCATATGCTGTTGCAGCAGTACACTCTCTGTTGAGATTGGGATGACTTGCCTTAGGCTGTATAACAATGGGGCATTGTAGGTAATGTATAGACCACCTAAAACTCTTCACTGGAGGTTATAGAAAGGGCAAGTAAAGAAGCTTCCCTATCCTGCATAATGACAGCCCTAGGCCCTGTTCACTCATTCTTGCCCCTTGGAAGTAATATAGACCACAAAGGGCAAATGGTCCAGAGTCTTTAGCCTCAGGGCTTTGGTCGGAGCAGCAACAATTTACCTGTTAACATTTGCATTGTCTGGAATATCTTATTATAAAGCTATGTACCATACCTCTGAACTGTTCAGATTTTTGCCTCATATTTTTGGTACAGTTTTCATAAAATTGTGGGTTTCTGACAGTGCTGGCCTGTCATTTAAACTTAAAGTCAGAAAATAATGACAGATAGTTGAGTTTCAGACTTCATACTCTTCAGAAAATTCATGCTAATGCAAAACTTGCTATGCTATCAACGTTCCAAGCTTGTAGTTGCAATATTTAAAAATTGCCCCTATTTTTGTGCCTCTGTCCCCCCATAATTTATGACTTTGTCGAGATTTCTTGATGTAAGAGGTTGAGAGGTATGCTATATACTGAAATATAGGTCTTCTAACAGACAACATATGATTTCTCATTTGTAATAGTACAGTGACATACTATCCACATTCCAAGAGCTCTTCATTACTTAAAAGTACAAATCGAAAAAATGTATCGCAGACCAGTTAATAACCTTGATTCCAGCATGGTATTATTTCAGAATTTCAGGGTATTTAACAAACAATGAGTATACAACAGAATGAAATAAAAGTCCTAAAATTTCTTTGTACAATTATCAGAATGAAAAAACTGCATCTTCTGAAAGTTGACACTTAAGGATAAATTAATCTGGTTAATTAACTTTGTTAATGTACATGGATCTGGTTATAGTGTAAGTCATAATTTGTTCTTTACATTCTTTCCACCACTTACTTACAGGCATTGTTGATATCAACTGAATTTATCTTTAGCACAGGCATTTTCAGCAGGCAGATAAACACATAGGCAGTGACTGGTGAAGATCCAATGATCTGCTGTGAAATAAATGAAAACAGAAGGAGAACAGGACAATATTGGAAAGAAAACTTTCACTCTTGCATGTTATTGCACAAAGTGTTTAAATCATTTGCAGAACATAAGTTTGAATTCCAGTCAGCAAAATGTATGCTGTGGAGAGTAGCTGGCCGAACACAGATTTGAAGGGATAGATGCAGTTTATAAGAAAGTACATTTGAGTGTCGAAGGCAAGCGGCTACCAGACTGAGGGTGAAGCTGAATTTGCACGAGAAGAAAGTCGAACGTACACTTGAGTGGAAGGAGTATTAGATACAAATGGAACAGGATGATGCAATGGGGCTATAGACTGCAAAATCATGGAAGCATTCAGGAAGGGCTATAATGGATGATAGAGCATGAAGAGAGAACCCCAAAGATGCTTGCTATAGAAATTGGTCATATAAGATGGGTTAAGTATATCTTTTTTCTTCCAACATGAGTATATTATTTCTATGTTTTTCATCAAGGAACTTTTTTTATTAATTCCATGAATACTAATTGATGCTTGAAGAGCTTATTAAAAAAAATAGTTGTGTACCCACAGTGTATCATCTTGTAACTCTAAAGAGTTTGCATAATATGTTTAGCCACTGGTAATAGGGGACTATAGTTCTTATTACAGTTTGACTTTGAAAATATGTTAACCAGAGCTGATTGTTTTACATAGAATCAAAACTATGGTTTAATATCAGGAGACAGTGCAGAAGTTGAAAAATTAAGCATGGAGGTTATGAAAATATCTGTTTAGTCAAACGTTCAGAATTTAAGATGAAAGGGGAGATGACAGATCAGAGGGAGTTTGCAACAAGACCGTACCCTACAAATGTTTCAAAAGGTGTAGGTAAATAAAGTGAAGAGAAAAAGTGAATGTTCTTGACAAGAAGGAATGATGCCTTTTTGCACAAAGGTTATGAAGAACTGAACTTTATGTTTAGCATTGCAAGAAATGAAATGTAAGAAGAAAAGAAAAAGATGGTTCAGATTTTAATCCTGTTTCTTTGCATAACAGCAGGTACTTGGCTACATTATTTAAACTGTTTCCAAGACATTTTAATTTTGCTTTTTTTTCATTTGGGTACAGTTATTTAATGTGAGTAGGATACTTATAAAATTCAAGGTATTGATAGTGGTTTAACAAATGACATTTATTCAGACTTTTCTTGCCCCTGGTCTTTTTTGACCCCGTCATATATGTCTTGACAAAATGTGCAGACTCTTGAGATTTAAAGTAACATCATCTGTGTTTTACATTATTAACATTGTGTTTTTTTCAGCACCATGAGAGACCTTCTTTATATTCCCTATCCCTTCTACTTAACTCTGCTGGAATTTCCCTGAAACATTCTCAGTCTGTCTGCCTCTCTCCCTGTCATGATCATCTTTATCTATGTCTGATTCCTCCTTGTTTGAAAACCTTAAAAACCTAATGCTATTCTAGCTGCAGTGGTGATGTAAGAACTTTCCTTTGTTACTCACAGTATTGAAAAAAAATGATGTACCGCCAAGAGAGTTCTGAGAGACTGGCATATAAAACGGCCATTGTTGTATGTCATAATTGTTCTGAGGAAGTCTGGGATTAATTCAGATGAAAGCGTTTAACCTACCCATTGCTTTTAACGTGTGATTGTGGATTCTAATAAATTAGGTCAAACTCTATTGGTGGTATATGTTTGAAAAGGTTTTTGTGACTCACAGTATTGAAGATTTTTCTAAGATACTTTGCACGTACAATAGAGACAGTGCGACAGTACTGGAAAATTAAATAACGGTTGTTTAAGTGATGTCTAGTCACCTTGACTTCTGAATACAGTGTGTAAAATATATACAAATGCCCAGTAAAAACTAACCATTTCCAGTTCTAGTATCCTTTATTATTAACTTTATTCATTTGTTTTATGTTATTTAAATTTGTTAACTGGAATAAAGCACTGAACATAGATGACCACTTTCAGTCTTAGCATGGGAAGGTATAAAGTTCAAGAACAGCAGAAAAACGAACTCAACAAAGTGCCAAAATAAAAAGCATTTAGTAAGAACAACAGAGCTTTCAGCTTTCACAATCCCTTCTTCAGTGTAAAAACCAATAATATCTAAATCGCACAACCAATAGAAACTCATCATCAATAATCCAATTAAAAAAATACATTAAAAACATTTTTTTTGAAAATGTGACTGACATAAAATTTATATACACAATTTTTGAACAGTAGAATAATTATTTTAAGCAGGACTGTTTAAATTTAGCACCAGCTTACGTGTGATGGTTTGATTAATACCTGGAACCTGTGTTCTGAGAGGCTGCCTTCCAGACCATCTGCAAATATACAGAGCTGAGTATATTTTTTTGGTTATAGAGTTTAATTGTTGCTAAGATTTCTGTTGAAACAGTTGTCTCACTGTTCTGAGAGACTGATCTGCAAATATACAGACCTGAGTATATTTTTTTTGTTTTAAAGTTTGTACTGTTAGTTGTTGCTTAGATCTCTCTTGAAACTGCTTTGTCTCACCCACCCTATTTTTGGTTTGTAGTTTAAATTTGGTGGCTTTTGCAGTTGCCCGCCCCACTGTAGATCTCATCTGGGACACTCCCCCAGTCCCATCTCTTTACCACATTCTACCTAATAAACTCTTTCTGCACTTGCATTTAGTCCTTTTTAATTTAATTGCATTTTTTAAACTGTGTTTGGTCTAATATTGGTAGATACTCAAGTGTGCTAGCTTGCACTGCATGTGAATTGTTTTTACTACTGTTTTTGCTACTTTTCTGTAAAAAAAAAAAAAAAACTGTAAGCCTGTTTCCTACCTTTCCTGTAACTAGTGTTCCAGGTACAGATTTGCTGTATCCGGGACTGTAAGTAAGCTTCTGATCCCCCCCAAGCCTTTCTGTGTTGGAGGGAAGCCTTCTAGCTTATCAGTGGGAGTGGTAAGCCCTAGGTAACCTGTCTACCACATAAGGAGTGGTTCTGGCTCAGAAATTGTAGTTATTGGCCGTTTGGGCAATCTCTTCCATCTCTCTCAACTTTCTGATTTGAAAGCCTGCATTTGCACTTGTTTCTGTCCTGCAACTCGTCTAGTGCAGATACAGATTCTTAGTTTTAGCACTTAAATTTGCTTCTTCATGCTCAACACTTGTTCAGAACTTGTAAGCACTAAATAAGGTATAGCTATAGCACTCAATCTTCCTCATTACCTAGAGGAAAACATTTTTTGTACTTACCTTTTCACTTGCTTAGAGAAAAACAGTTCTTGTGCTCACTTTCTTCACTTATCTAGAGGAAAATATTTTTTTATTCAGGCATGTCCAAGGGTCGGCTCCCAGTATTCTCTCCTGTCTATCTGATGAATCTGGGCATCTTGAGGCAATGTAGAAATTGCCTCATGTACACAGACAACTCTCTCCTCCTACCAGCCAACACTACAACCTGTGAGAGATGCACTTATCTAGCCAAACTGGAGGTAAAGCTCTCTCCAACCAAGAATGAACTTGACAGTCATGAGGAGAAGGTAAACATTTGCACCACACCACACTCCTCACATAGTCTCACTAAATCTACACCACCAAAATCCACACATAGTAACACAAAAACATCCGCGGAGGCTCTCAATAATAATCTGTGTAAGCAACAGAGACCTCCAAAGCAGAAACGCAAGCAACCTCTATCCCCCATCACAACCCAAATGACACATAGCCCACAGACTCAGTGTGCCACTCAACCACAGCTAATAAGGCAAAACTACATACCCAACTCACTAGTCAAAGGTGACTCTATAGTCAGGCACACGGATGTCCCACTCACCAGGCTAAACAAGGAGAAGGTTACTGTCAGCTGCCTGTCTGTTGCCAGGATCTGCCACATAACCCACGCAGTCAGTTCACTCCGCAAGAATGTTGGTGTGAATGACCTGAGATGTACCTCCCTGGACTACATGAAAATTGACATGGAAGAGCTCTCCGCTCTTGTAGCCCAGGCAGGTATGACCCTAGCCCTGAGTAGTATTCTGCCATTGCCCAGAATGATACCGCAGTACAAGGACAAAATGATTGACTTCAACAATTGGCTAAGCTTCTGATATCATTCTAAGGGGATCCAGTATCTGTCTGCTTGGGATGACATGGTCGACGGATCACGATGCTTTGCCACAGATGGCCTGCACCTGTCGCCCCTGGGATTCCGGATACTGGATAACGCTCTTGCTGCCCCTATAGTTCCTTTTTTTGGCAAGGTTCAAATAACAAATTCCCCACCATAACAGGAACAGGCAAGCAAAAACTGAGGGTAATGCTACTCAATGCTAGAAGTCTAAATCTCAAAATGCACTCACACGAGGCACTCCTTAAAATGGAGAACACTGATATCTGTACAGTGACTGAGACCTGGTTCAAGGCTCCAAAGAGCACCCCTGCACTACCAGGCTGTAACTCATACCACACTTTTCGGCCATGTAACCTGGACCAAAACACCAAAGGCAGAGGTGTGTCCATATTCATTAAGGATATCCACATCTCCAGGCTAGTTGCTCAGCATAATGCATCCGAGGTTATCCAAGTGCAACTAACTCTGGGCAAAACTGCAATCCAAATTGTAGCTTGCTACAGATCCCCCACCATGCCCCAGGATTCCCACTCTTCTTTTCTTGATGTACTGGAAAATATTAGGGTTCAACCAAACACCCTAATAATGGGCGACTTCAACTACCCCACAATTAACTGGGAAAACTACTCATGTACCAACTCCTTAGCTCAATGCTTTCTGGAATTCATAAACTTCAAATGCCCTGGATAAACCTATCCACACCCACACCAGGGGCAACAATATCCTAGACCTAGTCATTACCAACATGAGTGACCGGTATTCCACACCTGAAGTCAACTCCTTGTTGGTCCGATCCGACCATAAGCTAGTCACCCTTGATACTCACATCCCACCCCCACCCCCCATTAAGGAAACCACAGTAAAAAATGTCTCCAAAGCCAACTTCATGCTTCTTAAGACAGAAGTGGTGAACTTCATGACACCCATGAAGATGGACAATTTAGTTACAACTGCTGAATCCTACACAAATGCACTCTATAAGCCCTTACACGAGTGTGTGGATTGTGCTATCCCAAACAGAACCAAGATGCTACCCTCCAAAAAAAGGAAGCCAATCTGGTGGTCCCCTGCCATAAACAAACTGTACAACAGAAGGACGAAACTGTTGCAAAAGCGAGTAAAATCCCATGAGTGGAGGAGCTCCCTGGTTAACCTCAGTAAGAAGCTGAGATCCCTTATAAGATCCTCCAAAGCTAGCTACGAAAACAAAATCGCCACTAATTCCAAGGACATCCACAAAGCATTCTATAGCTATGTTAAGAATCTCAATGGCAACACCCAGATCTGCTCTGAGTTACAGCACAAAGGCACGAAAATTACAGAACCAGCTGATATTGCCAACTTCCTGGCAGATAGGTTCAGTGCTAACTTTACCCCCCTCTCACCTCCTATCTATACAGGAAGAATGCAGAGTCTCTGTAATCACAACTACGCAGGTAAAAGCTGCACTCTCTAAAGTCAAAAACGCAGCATCCATGGGACCGGATAATATCCCAGGCTGCGTTTTACATGAACTTGAGAAGGAACTGGCTCCCCACTTAAGCACCATGTGCAATAATAGCCTCGCATCAGGCTTTGTACCCATTGAATGGCGCACAACAACAGTTATCCCACTCCACAAAGGGGGAGCCACCACTGATCCTGGGAACTATCGATCTATCAGCCTGACGAGCCTGGTCTGCAAGGCCATGGAATGTATCATCATGGAACACATAAACAAAGACATTGGTAACCTCCAAACTCTGGATCCCACCCAGTTCGGTTTTGTGAAAGGCAAATCATGCCTCCTGAACCTGATTGACTTCTTTGAGGCAGTCAGCAAAGCTGTAGATGTGGGTAAGGTGGTTCACACAGCCTAGCTTGACCTTGCCAAGGCTTTCACCACCATCTCCCATTCTGAAATTATAGGTAAACTCACTAAACTGGGTATAAATCCGTACGTCACAAGATGGGTTGGCAACTGGCTCCCTGACAGAATCCACACTGTAAAAGTTGCAGACTCCAAATCTGACCTCAAACCAGTGACAAGTGGAGTACCACAGGGTTCCTTCCTGGGACCTCTCCTGTTTGGTATCTACTTCTCTGAAGTACATGCTAACACAGAAGGCCTCTGGCTAGCTAAGTTCGCAGATGACTGCAAACTAGGAGCCATAGTCAAGTCCCCAAATGATGTGGACATCCTACAGAAAGGCCTCACTGAGACAGATGCCTGGTGTCAGAGCCTTGGCCTCAAGCTCGTACCCATGAACTACCACATAGGCAGCAATCTAATTAACACCAAATGCGTGATGAGACCTTGGGACCCAGGTGGACAATAGTCTCTCCTTTGATAGTCACATTGCCACAGTAGTCAGGAAGTCCTTTTATGTGGCACACCTCATCATAAAAGGGTTTTCATCCAGGAAAAAAGATATCATTGTTCCCTTCTACTCGACACTCATTAGACCCATTATAGAGTACAACACCCCTTTTGGCATGTACCTCACAAGACATCTGCAGCAGCTGGAAAGGCCACAGAAGTACCTCACAAAGAGGATTACTGGCCTCAAACAAATGCCCTACACTGACCGCCTCAAAAAGCTCCAGCTTTACTCCATAGCATATCGCCTACTCTGAGGTGATCTCTGCCTAACATATAAATCTATGTCAAACCCAGAACTGTTGGACATGCTACACCTAAAGAAATCCCAATCTCTCCGAGCTACATGCTCTAGGGACCTAAACCTTGTCACCACAATAAACAGGACATGCTGGAGGGATAGATTCCTGTCCCAGAGACTTCCCATACTCTGGAACAGGCTACCCATCTATGTCAAGCAAAGTTCTTCATTAGCACTCTTCAAGAAAAAATCTTGATGAGTGGATGGGAAATCGGAAATACACCCTGGGGATCACTTCTGTGCCTCTGCTTGACAGTGGCACAGGAAAATAACTTTCTTGGGTGGCGTAAGCCAGGGAACCTTGTTGGCTAGGCTTATGTAGGCCCTTGGGCTGATACCCTAATACCTACCTATGAACCTGGTAGACGGTCTGGTTCTAACTCTAAAATCCAATTATATTTTTTACTTTCAAGCTTACTATTATAATCACACCTCCTTACAATTTTAACAATCATATCTATAACCCTAAAAGTGAAAGTATAGGATGAATTAATATCACTTATGTGTTTAGCCATTGAGTTAATATATTCCTTCTTATGTCAGAATTATTTTCAATAATCCTATCTTTCAACCTTCTAGTAGAATTTCCAATATAAAAGCTGGAACACACCTTACACGTTGGAAGATAAATAATATTTGTCAAATTACAAGTTGCAAAGCTCTTGAAAATATAGGTTCTACCTGTTGATGGCTGAATAAAACATGGATCTTTATTAATAAGACTACAGCAACAATGGTTAAGACATGGGTTATGTGGCAGACTTGCAAGAGAAGGTCCTTATGGGCATGTAGCACATATCTTAAAAACATAGGCATTGCTTAAGGTTGGAACAATTGCAATAAGTAAATCTAGGTTGAGTTCCAACAATCTTCTGCAGTTCAGGCATTGTTTATAAGATGCCCCAATTATCGGATATAATTTTACTTATCCCACTGCTACACTTACTGTATGTAGTCAAATAAACAATATTGTTGTCACAATTCATATTAGAATGATTGGATGTAGTTGTGTCATAATAAAAATATGGTTTAGCTGTAGTGTTACATAATAAAAGGACATTGTGACTAGTATTGACTAACAAATTAATATCATATCCCCTATCAACAAACTCTCATGCCACCTCCTCCATATGTTGTAAACATTTATCCGAGTCAGTATTCAATCTACTCATACAAATCATTTGTGCTTTGGCAGTCTCTTTAAAAATGTGGAGCATGCATACACTTTTTGTGTAAGTATTTATTTTTATGAACATATTTCCTATATGAAGATGTATGTACATCATTCCAATTAAACTGTATAGCATCATCCAAAAATTCAATATTACTTGAGACTGGCAGAAAATTGTAAAAAAAATAGTGCTATTATTCAAGTAGTTAACCAAAAGGTCAAGTTTCATCACTTTCAAACTCCCAAATGAGAAAGGTGTCATCCACAAAACATTTAAAGAAAACATTTTCTTCAAAAACTGTACACAACCATGATATATACAACTTCATTCTCCCACTTATCCAGTACCAGATTGGCAGAGGTGTTGGCCACTGTGTGGTGCCCATGGCTATACCAGAGATCTGGTGATAGTATTTATCATCAAAAATGAAAATATTGTTTTCCATTACTAATGCAAGGAATTCACATATGGTCTCAATTTGTCTATTGGAAAGCTGGCTGTATCAGCCTGGCAAGCCCTCTAATCAACAACACACCATAACTGTTCAGGATCACTGTAAACAAAGATCTTATATCAAGGAAAACCATTTGAAAATATGTTGGTTTCCATGCATTAAACAAACCATAAAGTTGTTGCAAGAAATCACTAGTGTCCTTAATAAAACTTTAAAGATATTTTAAATATTCACACAATATGTTCTGCAAGTATAGAAATATGGGTTCAGTAGACCAGCTCCTTCCAGAAGTAATGGCCTCATTGAGGGGTGTCTTGTAGTGACTTGTGAACCTTTGGTAATCCGTAAAGTATAAGTATCACAGGACAGGAGACAGTGAAATAATTAAAAACATCAATAGTGATGTCATTAATAAGCTGAAGGTCAAATATCGCCATGTTGATGTTACTAATACACTTATTCACATCAGCCACAGATATTTTCTTAGATGTACACTCATCGGATAGAATTAAATTTATAGAATGCAAATACTTTTCTCTATTCATCACAACAATAGCCCCACCCTTGTCAGCTTCTTTTATCACAATGTCATTATTTTGCTCTAATCTCCTTCAAGCTCCACATTCTTCCTGTGACAAATTATAATGCTTGAAATCCTTTTGGTTACAAAAATGACATAGTTGTAATTATGAAAACCATTAACAATGGGGTGGCTAAAAGGAGTGAATGTACTTGCATGTTTACAACCACCACCCTGTGTGGTTGGAGTAGCTTTGAAAGTCAATCTCAGATCTAAATTTCTATGAAATCTTTTCAAATCAGTTGAAGTATCAACCAAGGTATTTGTGTTCGCAGGAACAAACTTTTTAAACCTTTGCCCAATAACATTAAATCCACTGTTAAGACAGTATCAGGCAAATTGATAACACGTTTATTAGTCACAGTACGGATTCTGAGTCCTGCTGTGTGGTTATGGTCTGCTTTGATTATTTCCCTTTCTTCTTTATTGTGAACATCTCCTTGATGGCATCACGTTTCTTTGAAGTTATTTCCTCAGGTAATTTCAGATGTACAATCTGCAGAACCTGTTGAAAAACTGAAGGCGTATCCATAGATTCATTTGTAGCCAATGAATGAGCAACTGGGGAAACATGGGAGGTACCATGTTCATTATTAACAGGCTGAAGAGCTGTTTCATTGGTCGATGAATCAATGGGATGTGATTGTTATACCAAATGTGGTGGCATACTTATATCATCAAGCGTATCCATTGAGCCCCTATTGGTAGATAAGTAATTATTTCTATTTTTTTTTGTACTATTCCTTGGCCAGGAAAAAAAAAATTGACCATCTTTAAAATCATTCATGTCCCTCTTCAATTTTCGTTTGACATTCTCCAAGTTTTTATCAACGTTGTAAAGTCTCTCAAACATCTTATCATAATCATGAGTATGAGAAGAAAAGCTAGATACGTTTGAAATATCACTTTCCAATTTACTTATCTCCTCTTAAAGTTGTATTTCAATTTGAAGAAAATAATCATTCAAGAGAGGCATGTAGTCTAGCCCCAACTGCAAGTTCAGTTCCTGCCATTTTTTCAAAAGTGTCGGATGGGTGTTCTCGATAGATGGTATTTTGAGAATTCTCAATCTATGGGGAACATTTCTCAATTCCAAATAAACTACGAAACTGAAACATTGCCATTATAATGTTTTATATTTCTCATCCTTCCATTCAAGGGAATTGAGGAAGGGAAAAAATTCACTGTCTGGTTGAGCTCGAAGAGTATTGACTTCTTTCGATGGAAACATAGTGCTCATAAAGCTTAATAATGCATTGGTGAGGGTGGCTAATAAATCATTTAGTTTACAGCTCATTATAAATAAGTGGCTGCAGAAAGCTTAAATAGAAATAACTTAAATGGCACATCCCAGACTCCTGTAACAACAGTCACCAAAGCTAGAAACAAACAAGAAGCTGGGAGGAGTAGAGATTCATACAAAAGTTCAATAACAGCAGAAAAAAAAATCAAACCACGTGCCAAACTAAAAAGCATTTAATAAGAACACAGCTTTCAGGCTTTCACAAATCCTTCTTTAATGTAAAAACCATATAAAAACAACTCCATGTTTAAATAATATCTAAAAATCACACAGCCAATAGAAACTTACCATCAATCAATAATTCAGTTGAAAAAAGTAAAAAAATAATTTCAAAAAGTGACTATTTATGACGTAACATAAAATTTATATACACAAATTTTGAACAATAGAATAATTATCTTAATTATCTAAATATGGTATTATGCGGCACTTTACCACCTTCTGTCCAGTTACATTTTTACTGATGTAGTCATTTTAATTAGCATATTGTCACAGGAAAATAAACAGGGTCTGCAACTAAAGACACTGTAACCCTGTATGAGTAGGATATCATCAGGGAGGAAAAGGAGAAGTAATGTGTGCACTGTCCATACAGCAGTGCACCAAGAAGTAATCATTGGTGATACCTATTTACTTATATATATGTGTGTGTGTGTGTGTGTGTGCGCACACGCACGCGCATCTTTCTCATGCATCATCTCACCTTTATTACACTGTGCTGTATGGTAGTTAGTGGAGATTATAAAGGCCATGAACTGTTAACCTGCTTCCTGTATTTCAGCGTTTGATTCCCTCAGCCTCTGTTTGCCTATTGTGTGACTCTGTGTAAGTCGGTTTTCCCAGGATATGTTTGAGGAAAAATGGGGAAATTGGGTTAGACTTCTCAGTTGTCCTCTGGTCTACAAGTCTAGTAACTATCTGTGAACCTATGAATCATCTATTTGCTGTAACACCACAGTTTGTGGGGTTTTTTTTTGTTTGTTTGCAGTGTCACTGTTACTTGCCCTTCTGTGAAGCCAGACTTCCATCAAGGGAGGTATGTGGGCAAAGACGGTAAAAAGTTCATAAGCAGTATCATGTCTGTATTGCTCATTTATTTCTTGTCCTGTACAAGGCAATGGAATGGATTGTGAGTTAAATGATGATTGATTGCTACTATATCTGATATTTAAAAATGCTTAACTTTGATCCATTTTAGTGCGTTGATTGAGTATAAATGTAGCTGTACTAAGGATAATGTGTTCATTTTCTGTAGATCAATGAACAGTAACAAGCATGTGGCTAAGGTTACAGAAAGTAATTCAAATGGAGATGAAAGATAGAAGGTGAATGATACCCTTTCTCTGGTGTTCGATTAGAAATAAGACAAAAACATTAAAAATCTAACTATCCAATAGCTGTGAAATGAAAGACCAACCTTTGGTTTAAGCATGCTACTTATATCACAGTAGAGGACAGCAGTGCCTTTCATTAGTATACACCAAACTATGAAACCAGCAAAAAAATGCCACTAATCTTATAATAAATAGTTTATTCACACTGAATAACACTCTAATTTCATTAGTATGCCTGCATGTATGAAGTTGTGGGGAATTAAACTTGTTGTCCAGACCTTGATATAGGATGAACTGCTTATACACCTCCAAGGATCTGTCCCTCTACCTCACCTCTTTCCTCATTATCTAGAACTGAGCTTGTGGCCAAAGTGTTACTTCTCTTAGAAACAGGGGCTTTCCTAATAGTGATATTAGACATATGATTAAGCCAGGAGGAAAACAGGAAAAATGAACTGATGTGACCTGGGTTGCATGTGCAGTAAGCCTGAGGTTTGTAAGACAAGAGTTTAGCGCCAACTTAAAAAGTGTATTTCCTCAGATCTGATGTCATTCAAACTATACAGCCCTTAGTCAGGATACTCAAAAAGTATGATACCAAGTTAGAGTTCATCTCCTGGAATCTATCTATCCATAAAAGGCAACATGGGCCTTATAAACGATCAGAGACTTATATAAACATTGAAACATTGGAAAACAAAAGTCATGTGATTCATTTTATTGGACCTACTTTGGTTTTACAGTTACTTGTGCTTTCAGACTAACAGCCCTCCACTGGCAGTTTATAAATTATTGCAACTCACAGCCTTTAATCCACTGATTTGGGAATTTTGGATAAATCTTAGATCTCTTGATATTTCCTCACTTTGATAAACTGTTCCAGCTCAGCTGTAGTCTAAAGTTTTTACTTCTTAGCTATTGACTTTTATATTTGCAATAATACTGCTGTTTTTACTCTGTTGACTGTTTTGTATGCTTATTTTGGTTCGGATCACTGCATTCAAAGTCTTATTCATAAATATTATGTTTTCTGTGTATTGTGTTACTTTATAGCGCAGATAGGGCTGGAAAGGATTCTGCACCAGCACACCAACCCAGTTATCAGACTTCAGGTAAATAAAAAATGATGATAGCTACAGTGCTGTAATACCCATTTATGTCTACAAAGTGGGTTGCAGGGTACATAATTTCATTGTCCTTGGCTAAAAGAAAGACTTTGAAAACTATAAAAAATGCTTTCTACTGTGCTTTTATGTTAAAAAGTCTTAAATTTTTCCAGCTGTTGCTGCGCTTTTCCCCCCTGAGAAATGGGCACTATTTTTGTCTTGAAGATGGAGCAGTGTAGTAGTCCCACTGACAGTCCTTCATCCATCCACAAAAAAAAAAATTTAAGCAAACAGTCTTTGCCACCACAACAAGCTAGCAGTTTGTCTTGCTGTAGGTGGGTGACTCTACTGTGCCATAGTTTGTTCCTCAGACATCTCATCTTTTACCTTGGATCCCTCCTACAGCCACTATAGAACAGTAGATAGTCAAGTCCTCTGTGTCTGTTGGGGTCCCCTCAGTGGGCAAGGGAGAGCCATTCTTGCCAATCCTGAAAGCGAGAACAGGGAATACTTCCCTCTTGAGTTGGAATGCTGTGCTCTATCCTAGGGAAGCTGCTGCCATTGTTGGCCCCATTTTTCCTGTCATACAGAAACAGAAAACTAAGTATCTACTCAAATTTCCCTAGACAGGAGTTGTTTACTGTGTCTGGCCCACGGTTTAATTCAAGCTTCCTTCTTGCAAAGTGGTTCCTGGTAAAAGAAAGATAATTCTTTTCCTGAAGAGATTCACAATTATGAATCTGGGATAGAAGATGAAGAGACACATACATGTTTTTTTTTTCCCTCACCTGTCTGATTCAGAGAGAGAGATGAGTTCAGTTTCTTATTCTTCTGTGGGTTTATCTTTCTCTGTGACTTTCCAGAATATGCCAGTGCTTTCAATGGGGGAACACTGTGGTTTCTCAGTCCCTCAGAAAATACTGTGAGCTGTTAAAAAAGGAATTTCCAGAAACTGCACCCATTCCTCCAGTTCTGCCATATCTGGAGGACTTATGCATCAGTGCCTGCACTTTTCCTGATAGTCAGCCTGCTGCTTCTAAAAAAGGCAGATGAAATGTACAAGGTTCCTCAGTCTTAAGTTTATATACACTCATCCCAATCCTGACCCAGCAGCTATAGCTTTAGTTAATCCTACTGCTAATGTTTGGTTAATTCCAATCTTACTCTTCCTGACAAAAATAGGAGGACTGTATAATTATTGGAAAAAAATGTATGCTTCTGCAGTTTTTATATTTAGAATTTCAAATTGTCAAGCTCATATGTTAAAGTTTATTCTGACTGACTGTGAAAGTGTGAGGAATGTTTTGTCTGCAATTTCTTCTTGTGAGCTCATTGTTTGCAGTGTGTATTTCTCAGTTAATAATTCTTCCATGACTATGGTCACTGGTATTGTTTAGAAGAGATTTGCCTGACTGTGTTCTCAGTACCTCCCAAATGATATTGGAAATAAAATGTTAAATTTTTACGTGGATAGTGATTTAGTTTTTGGTTCCTCTGCTGCAGAGGTCATCAAAAAGTGTGATGAAAGGGGTAAGTTGATACAGGGAATCACTCAGATTTTTCAGCCCTCCCTTTCCAACTTTTCTAAGGAATCCCTTTACCATGCATCCAATTTCAGCAAAAAAAAAAAATATACAATCAATAAGTAGTCTCACCAAAATTCAGGTAAACAAACATTTAAGAAGAAATGGCATTGGTGGGGGGGGGGGTCTAAAACGAGTTACACCCCCCCCAAAAAAAATAACCAAGGACATTTCAACAAGTCAGAATAACTATTAAAGGGATCTTGTTCCCCCTTCCCACTCTGGCAGTCTCTATTCCCTTCCAGAAAGTCAGTATCTCTACTTTTCTCTTTGGCAATAGATAGATTTAGATAAAGGGGTTCTGAAGATCATTCATCAGGGTTACAGATGGCAGTGGAGCGAAGTCCCTCCTGTCCAAGGAGTAATTCCTTAACAACCAGACCAGACTCCTCTTTTTCCTCCATTTCTTCAACGCATGCTGTCTCGGGGAATGATAGAGCTAGTTCCTCCTTCCCAAAAGGTTTTTATTCATGGATTGTGTTCCTGGAGTGTCAGCAGGACACCTCAGTTCAAAGGGCTTTTCTTCCACTGGAAAAACGAGATCTGTGGCTAGATCTGTTCCTAAGGTTTTCCACTCAAACCTTAGTCATTGCGAGTGAATAACTCAGGATTTTGGATCTCATGGCATCTATGATTCTCATGAGACCCCTGACAGGACTCCACACGAGAAGGATCTAATGGTATCTGAAGATTTCCATGGGAATACTGTCTATTTATGGAGACTTTCCTGTAGATTAATTAAACATCAACATTTTTATCTCATCTCCTCCTTGTCCAAGCTGCTAATAATTGAGTTTCATCTACCTCTAACCTTGGTATATTTAATTCTTCCATAAATGTTTCCATTTGTATGTTCTTGATTTCCATATTTCTCTGCTATGTACAGATTTTCATAACATTTCAAAAATATTTCTATTACCTCTGCAGGATCTTGGTTATTTTCCTTGACATAGGTTTCCTAAACTTGGCAACAACTCTTTCTGCTTTCTGTTGCCTGAACTTTTGTGCTCTGGAGTTATCAAAACACAGTTGCTTACCAGCAATCTTTCTAAACTCATGCATATTATCCAGGTAGTCCTTTATTTTCTCTTTAGCACTCTGCAGTTGTGCATCTTATTGTTCTGTAAGATTCCTCTCATGCTACAATTAACCATTGTTAGCCCCTCCAGATAATTATTGTTACTTTTTAACCATGTCTATTTTCTTTTATTTCCACCCTATGTTTAAACTCCACTTTCATTATATCCCCCTCCCTATCTATATAAATAAATATATGCCCGCTTAATTCTCCTCTCTTGCCAGTAGCCCCTTACTATTATAATTTATTATTTTATTTTACATTTGTTGACAGGTAAAGCCCGACCTGATGCTTGTCCATTTTCAACGGAGGCCCGGGGAGAAAAGCTCCACAGTTAAATTTTAAGCAAAATATAAGGTGTATACAGAAGCATTCAAATTTGCATTGATAGTACCAAACTTAACAATGACTAGTAATCTAGCATTCAAGCTTATTGTAAATTTACATAGTACCAGACTTAACACTGACTAGTAACATAGCATTGAAGCATAAGATTTAACATATTTGCATAGACTGAACACATCTTTTACAGTTTTAGGTTGAGACATATATTGATGTTATATTTTATACAATATAATTATTTATTATATTGTATATAATTGTATTGCATATATATTATATATAATACTTTATGTATATATTATATATTTTGTGTATACATATATATATATATATATATATATATATATATATATAATATATATATAAAAAAATATATATATTAATTATATTGTTGATAAATCTACCATTATCTTTTTGACCCTTTTCTATCATTATTGGAGCTCCTCTAGTAATTTATGTACTCCTCTTTTCCTTCGTCCCAGATATTCTGCTGAATAACCATCCTGAAATCATTTCTTTATCAAATTCACATGCTCAGTTCTTCCCAAATGTATGTAATGTAGCATAACTATCCATACTCTACATTTCTTAATATAGTTCACTACTCTTTTTTTTTTTGTATATGCCTGCAAGTCCATTCACATTCAAAGATTCCATAGAATTCATACCTGTTATGTAGAACTGCTTTTTAAATGTGCAGTTTTTTAAACGCATCTTTATCGAGTTATCACTTGACATTAGCAAAGTTACATTTACACAAAAGTAATCAGACTGTATATTAACATTTACAAATGTTATACTTCACATATATTGCTATATATCATATAACCTATGCAACATTGCTTAAATTATTAATTTCCTGCCCCCCCCCCTTTTTTTAAAACCAGCAGCAGCTTTATTAAACCATCACTTATGGCCATTTGTTGTTACATGCAAGCACTAATTTTTGGCAGGTTGATTTTTTTATACAGTTGTTTTGTGTCTTATCCATTTGAACTTTTTCATATCTTACAAGGCTTTTTTGTTTTAATGAAAACCCTCAAAGAAAAAATAAACACACCACCAGAACACCCCCATAACTTATTAACTTGATACAAATGCATGTTAATAGGAACAGTTGTCCCAGATTGACAGCTTCACAGGCTATAATTGACCTGTAATTAAGGTTATCCATGCTATGATGCATAGTGCAGGTTTTTGTCTTGAATGCTTTCAGAAAACATTATTGTTTAGCCATTGAAAGAAAAAAGTATTCCATTTTGTATTGCCCTTTTATCAGTTGTCTCCATAGAAACATGGAAACCAGATACACAGTTGCCTTCAGTTTCAGGCTTCTCATGCTGCACCGAGAAAATGTATTTGCTAAATGAAAACTTTCCAGTACTTTCAATGTTCTTTTTTTTGCTTGCTTCCACTTAAATCGTGCTGTTAGATCAAGTCACTGGCCTTTAATCCATTCATTTTCCTATGCTAAAGAAAGAAAAAGCATATCAGTTTTGCTTGTATCGTGATGTGTATACTTCTACATCCTATCCCTTACCTCGATATCCCAAGATTACAACCTATTATCTAAAAATGCTTTTGTCCAGGCTTTCTTCTCTTTTCACATTGTATTGCCTGTAATTCTTAAAACTAAGCAAGACAAAAGAAAGTAGCATCTCTATGACACACAAAAATAATTGAAAATCCTTTACTATATAACCTGTAGTAAATGTCGTTTTATTAAAATACTGTTAAGAACAAAAATGGTTTTATGTAGAAATGCCTGTTTTCTTCCTCTTCCCCTCTCCTTGATGTTCTCCCAAACATTATTGACATGAATTAGGGCATATGCTTTGGAGTCCCCTACAAGTTTAAGTTTAAAAAAGTCCAATATTTATAGGTTTTCTTGTTCACCCATATTGCACAAATGTGATTGATGCTTTGTTATCCCACATCTATTCATTAATTTCCAAGTTGCTGATTTTCCTCCTTTTGAACTCCATCTCCAAACTCTAGTTATTGGTTTATTTCCATCTCTCTCCTGCTGCTTCTAGTTAGCTCCTGTGCTTTTCTTTGTCTGTCAAGCATTTTCTTTTGGAACATTGGAAAATATTTCACTGGCAAAGTCCGTCTATGAGCTTTATTATCAGAGAAATGAGAAAGAGAGACCCCTTCTGTTTGATGGCTCACTATTCGTTAGCCAGAGTTTTGTATTTCCTCCTTAGCATGTTCTGCATGAAAACATTACTTTGATCCTTCAGGAAAAAATATTATGAAGATAGCTGGATACAGCAGCTTCATTTTCACATCTGTCTCTCAACATTCCCTGATTGCTGGAATAAGTTTACTCCTCTTCTGCCTGGTATAATCATTTTCCGCAAACACTGTGCTGTTTGCAACTTGTACTTTGTCCTTCTGCCACAATTTTGTCAATCTGCCTTTTTTTTGCTGATGGGATTGCATCTTTACTATTAGAGGTCTTGGCTGCTTTCTCATAGTCAGGTTTGGAACAGGCATACAGCGTCCCTTTCAGTCCAGTCCAATTGCTTATATGTGCTTCCATAAAATTAATAGTCTGTTCCTTCCAGTTTCTCTGTTACAAAAAAAAATGTCAGGTTTTCCCTTTATGCCCTGTCCTTCGATTCTAACATCTTTAAAACATCTCCTCTTGAGTAGTCTCATACTCAGCCAGCCTATTCTTTATTTCGAGTTCTGATCTTTCCAGCTTTATCAACTCGTCTGAACATCTGTTTAAAACTTCTTCCATTTTTTTTTCTTGCATTTTGATGTTTGATTTGATACACGTCTTCAGTGTTTCATTCATTTTATTTAATCAGCTGTGAGTACTTTGACTTATTTTTTCATCTAGATTACTGGAAGTCTTATTTTGCACCAAAGCTAGAGCTTGAACTGCTTTTTGCTAAACAGTTGCATGATTCTCCCCAGCCACTGTTTTCTCCTCACCTTTTGTGGTTGCTTTTCTTTCAGGTTCTCTTAATTTCTTCTTTGTTGGCATTCAGGCAGTGGCCCTCCCTGTGATCTTAATTTTGTGTTAGAGAAGCTAACACTTGTTCCATTTGTACTTGGAAATCTGGGTGAGTTGTGGTTCTTAATATGATTGCTGTGACTTCTGCAAAAGAGTTGCAAGCTCTTATGGTGAGTCAACCCCATCCCATTTTCTAACGAGAGAGAGTTTGTTTGAGAAACAATCCTCCTTTTATGCTTGACGTGGTATCCAAGTTTACTTTGTCAAACTATTCATCACACCCATGTTCTTTCCTTAACCTAAAAATGAGAGATAAAGTATACTGCATAGCATGGATGTCCACAGACAACTCATGTACTCTTCTGACAGATATAAGTCTTTCAGATCTTCGGATCAGTTGTTCATTTCTTAAGAAGGTAAAAAGAATGTGACAGTGTGTGTCAGAACTGACTATTTCCAAATGGTTGCCTCAGTATTACCTTATGTTCTACTCACCACAACAAAACTATTCCAAACAGGGTCAAGGCCCACTACCAGGGCTTTGGCTTCATCTGTGGCTTTTTGGAAAAGATTAGAGTCTGGAAGTATTCTGGAAGCAGCAACTTGGTCCTACATGCATATGTTTACAAGGGATTACAAGCTTGATTCTTTCTCTAGGTCTAGATCAGGCTTTTTAGGACAATTCTCCAGGTAGTCCTTGACCCTTCCCCTTCCACATCCCAAATTTAGTAAGTTAGGGTAATCTACCTATATTAGCTAAGGCTATTGCAGCAGTGATCAGTATGATGAACATGGTACATTTGTGTAAGTAAACTTACCATAACAGTATATGTTCGAATGATCACTTCTGCAGTAGCCGCTCCCTTTATTCCCTCCCCCTTGTTTCTTGGTGTGTTTATGACAATATGTGAATACAATTTTTTTGTTGTTCCTAGCTTTGTCCTTTCAGAGCTTAACCCTCCTTCTCTCTATTGGAAGGAAAACTCTAAAGGGCTTGGCATGCAAACATGTATTTTTAGTCAGCTCAGCTTGAGCTGAGTGATTGTTTGGGTGCATGGAAGATGCTTGAAGCTCTGGAAGCTGGCTGGCTGTTATATCCTTGGCAGAATATAACCCATATTGCTAAGGCTACTGCAGCAGTGATCATTTGAACATCTGTTTTTATGATAAGTTTCTAACACAGCTGTACTTCATCAGATGACCACCATTCTGTTCACTGGAAGCCTGGAGATGAACTGGGTGTAGGGCTAGCAAAAGATTCACCTTTTATAAAGTCACAGAGTTTTTTCATTCTGTGTTGCTGTCATATGCACTCTTCCCAGTTAAATTAAAGACAAAGAGCAGAACCTGTTTTTTTTTTTTTTTTTGCAGTCATTCTCCCTTATGCCCCCATACTCCACTGCAACTCTATTCCTTTGTCACCTGCAGAGAAGGGGGGGGGGGGACAAGTAAATGATCCAATTTTTTTTTCTGTTTTGTTTTTTTGCTCCCAATGACTATTAAATTTTCTCTTCCATCTACCCATTTGGCATATTTCTTGTATCTGGAAGTGAGAGCCCATCAACTCATTTGTTCTTCACTGGGAAAAGCTGAGCAACTACACTGCTGTCATGATACGGTTCTTGGTTGTCAGGGTTCTTCTGTTTAAGCCCCGTTTGTTTGCCCGCTGTGCTTGAACAGTATTAAGCTGTACATTTGGTGTGACTCCTGAAGAATGCATCACCCACATCTGTAAGTACTGTAGTATATCAGAGGCCATATGTACCCCTTGCAACAGCTGCTTTGCATGTGCCCTCCAGTCTCCAATATGTCCAGCCCTTGGCCTGCTAATTAAAGATGGGTCATCTGGGGAATGCCATAGTGTTCTCTCTCTATTCCACCAAGATGGTGATCCTCTCCTCAAAAATACAAATGAAATGAATGCACTGAAATATACTTGGTCCAAAACTAATGCCTGCAGTGTTTAGTGAGTCATTTTTTTATACTGAGAATCTGAAAAAAGACTTTTCAGACATTTTGGTAGGTCTATCATTTAGGTTACTTAACATAACTTAAATAGGCCCATAATAGTCTTACATCTGTCTTTTCTCTTAAAAGACCACACACGCAAGGCCTAAAGGGCTTCTTTTAAAAGGTAATTTGTTTGTCAGGAAGTTATACTGTCTTGTTTCTTTGTGTTGCACTATTCAGTGCCTTGATAAGGCCAGATTTGCTTCCTTTTCCTGATCAAGGCTGCTTACAGACTGATATATAACTGGTAATTCTGACCTGTACCTTGTTTCATAACACTTCGTCCATTACTCCTGCTGCCCACCCTGTTAAACATGAGTGGCAAGTCTTTTTAACAAGATTTATAATGAAGAACAGGTTCTCAGATTAAGCTCTTAAGAGAGAGAGCTGTTGCTGTTTAGAACAAATTTAAGCTCTGAAGTTTAAAGCTGATTGGCATTTGTGTTTGACATGGTGCTATTTCATAGATTCCCCCATCACCATTACTAAGTAACTTGCTTAATTTTCTGATTTTTGAGGTTGCTTCTGTAAACTACAGGTAGTGCAATTTTGCTAAAGACGTTTTTTGAACCTCCTCATTTAAAAATTATGTTAATTCTAGTTTCACCAAACAACATGAAAGTTTTCACTCCCCATTACTGCTGCAACATATGGACTTGTTTGATTCTTAATGGTCATCTGCTTTTCCTCCTCACTGGCTATAGATGATGTACTAAAGTTTGCTGTGACATAAATTCACTAACTGGTGCTTCAACTGCATAAATGAACAAAGCTTTACATTAATAAACTGAATCTTTAAACACTTGAATGCCTCAGAAATTCCTGACCTGACACCAGTTTATTTATTCACACTTATGAGCTATTTCCTAATGTAAGCAGTTTGGATCATGTACACATCATTGCAGTGCAGGTGGCATAAGAGTTCTGATTTCTGTATTTAGATGCACAAAACATGTTATGTGCTTAACAGTTTAGCTTATGAGTTCACTCATTCATCCCCTGTTTAGTTAGTTGTGTCACTGCTCAGTGTCTAGAAACTGTAACTAATGGAAAACAGCAAGCCTTAATTTGAAATGAATCTGTCATCTGCTCAGCTTTGTGTGCCAAATCCAAACATAATGCAGTCATGACAAATAAAACAAATATTGTAAATCAGAGAAAAACAGTAAGTTATGATGTTCAGTACTACAAATGCAAAATGCACTGTTTGCATTTGTGTAAGGCTTACAGAAAAGCTGCCCACAGTGAACAATTTCCAAAGCTACAGAAGTAGTGAGTTCCATATGCCAGACAGATGCTTAAGAAGAAAATCAGGTTCTTGATGTGGGGGAGAAAAAAAAAGGTCTTGGGTAGCTGATACGAGGCACTGAGATGGCCAGTAGGGTAGAAAAAACTATTTCAAATAATTGAGACTTAAGCCATGCAGAATTGTGTAAGAGAACAGCATGATCTTACAGATTATCATGTATTTTACTATTAGACACTGCTAACCATACAACTGATCAGTCACAGCTTGAAGTTATGGGAAAGAGTAGTGGAAGCTAGGTTAAGAAGGGAGGTGATGATTAGTGATCAGCAGTATGGTTTCATGCCAGGAAAGAGCACTACAGATGCAATATTTGCTCTGAGAGTGTTGTTGGAGAAATACAGAGAAGGTCAGAAGGAGTTGCATTGTGTCTTTGTGGACTTAGAGAAGGCATATGACAGGGTGCCTACAGAGGAGTTGTGGTATTGTATGAGGACGTTGGGAGTGGCAGAGAAGTATGTAAGAGTGGTACAGGATATGTACAAGGGTAGTGTGACATTGATGAGGACTGCGGTGGGAGTGACAGATACGTTTAAGGTGGAGGTGGGATTACATCAAGGATCTGCTCTGAGTCCTTTATTTCCAGTGGTGATGGACAGATTGACAGATGAGATTAGACAGGAGGCCCTGTGGACTATGATGTTTGCAGATGACATTGTGATATGTAATGAGAGTAGGAACCAGGTTTAGGAGACCCTGTAGAGGTGGAGATGTGCTTTAGAGAGGAGAGGAATGAAGGTCAGCAGGGATAAAACAGAATATATGTGTGTAAATGAGATGGAGGGTAGAGGAATGGTGAGGATGCAGGGAGTAGAGTTGGTAAAGGTGGATGAGTTTAACTACTTGGGATCAACAGTTCAGAGTAATGGTGAGTGTGGAAGAGAGGTGAAGAAGAGAGTACAGGCAGGGTGGAATGGGTGGAGAAGAGTGTCAGGAGTGATTTGTGACAGACGGGTACCAATAAGTGTGAAAGGGAAGGTCTACAAGAGAGTAGTGAGACCAGCTATGTTATATGGGTTGGAGATGGTAGCACTGACAAAAATGCAGGAGTCAGAGCTGGATGTGGCAGAGTTAAAGATGTTAAGATTTGCACTGGGTGTGACTAGGATGGACAAGATTAGGAATCAGTATATTAGAGGGTCAGCTCAGGTTGGACAGTTTGGAGACAAAGCAAGAGAGGCGAGATTGCGTTGGTTTGGACATGTGCTGAGGATGGATGCTGGGTATATTGGAAAAAGGATGCTAAGGATGGAGCTGCCAGGTAAGAGGAAAAGAGGAAGGCCTAAGATAAGGTTTATGGATGTGGTGAGAGAGGACATGCAGGTGGTTGGTGTGAAAGAGCATGATGCAGAGGACAGGAAGAAATGGAAGCAGATGATCCACTGTGGTGACCCCTAACGGGAACAGCCGAAAGACGATGATGATGAACCATACAGTGTATAAGTTGTATTTTAGTGTCAGGGATCACCCACCAATAGCTGAGCCATGGAGGTCTGAATTGACTGTAACCTATATTAATAGACAGAGCTTTATAATAATCCAAGGAAGATGTGACGAGTGCATGAACCACTAATAAAAGATCCTCTGGTGCTGTGAGATGCTTAACATGGGTGGCACTCCTCTGAAGCCAGCAACAAGATTGGACAAGAAGCTGATAGGGATACACTGACAATGTACATCTTGGACAAAAACTCCAAATATTGTCCCTTATAAATGATGTTCACATGCAGGACATGAACACTGAATGACTGATAAGTGGCATAAATATTTATAGTCTTTACAGGGTTAAGCTTCAGTAGAATGCCTGTCATTCAGTTAAGGAATGATATAATGTCTTCAGCATGCTCCCGAGGGAAGGTGATGTAGAGCTAGCCATCTTTAGCATGGCAATGATACTACATTCTTTGCTGTTTGCTTTTCTTCACCTAGTAACAATCTATACATTGATGAAGTGGGATTCCAGTTTTGAGCCCTGAGGCGCCTTATATGGGGTATGTAGAGGAAGTGCTAATATCAGAGCAGTCCTGTTGAGTCAAATCAGGAGGTAAACCAATCTAGAACTCTGCAGTTTAAAAACAGTAAGATTTCAGCTATTCCGGGGGGGGTACAATAATCCACTGTACCTAATACAGTGGAAAAGTCAATGAGGACCAAAACAGAATAACATTTTTGCTCTGTCATCACTAGCAAATCATTTACCTCTCTAATAAGAGTGTCTTGGTCCTATGACATGCCCTGACTCCACAAAGGAATGAAGGTAACCTTCTCAGTGAATCAAAAGCTAGAGATAAAAGTGCAAGTATCAGTCCTGCCCAGATTTAAAGATGGCTACTTGAGAATTTGGAGAGCCAAACTCCTTTCATATGAATAGAAATGTTTCTGATCTCAGACAGGAGTGGGCAGTCCTAAATGTAATAGGACCAAGAACCTCCATGCAGGATAGAATAAACTCCGTGGTCTCTAGATCAGTCCCACAAGTTGTAGGATGCAACCTTGAAATCAAATGCATGAGCACACACAGCAAGCAGCATATTGAAACTCAGATCCAAGTCCAGACAACTGAGTTTCCCTGCACGAAAACTGCTAATTTGATAGATGCATTAAGGGAGTGTATCACACCTAATTGTCTATTTTGTTCTCCCAAACTCTATCAGCTGTCTCACAATCAGAAACTTTAGAAGTCTACTGAGTAGTGAGACAAGTTGAATTGCACAACTAGTCCAGCACTTGGAATATGTTAGCTGATAGTTAGATGTGACAGAGGTTTTTATAGCAAATAGAAATGCCTTATGGAAGATCTGTGACATGTTCTTAAAGTACTGCAGACCAAGTCATGCTTGTCCTTTACAATGAAGCCTCTGGTAGTGTTCCATTATTCATCCTTCCCTCGTAAAACTGTATAGTGGCTCCTGTAACACTACAGGGGCTGGTTATAAGTCTGGGGACAATGGGGTTTACTAGCAAGTGAATCTGGACTGCTTGTAGTGCAATCCTTAGATGAAGTTGTTCTTGTTCTAATTATCATACATGAACTTCTTTACTTGACCAGGTCAAGATCAGGAGTAAAACAAAGTAGTTGTAATTCAAAATGCATCAGTTGGTGGTGACACCAAGAGTTTACCATCCATATATTTCGGCAATTACATCAAGTTCCACCAATACCTTGTTATGGGTTTCTGAAGTAATGACCTCAGTAGTCCTGAATGTATTCATAAATAACAGGATGTTTTAGCAAGGGCAATTGAGCCATCATCAGTCTAGATACTGAAATCATCTCAAAATAACTGTGGAGGTAACCTAACATGGAGATGATGAGGTCATACATTTCCTTCAAGAATTCTTTTACATTGCCTGTTAGATACTAAATAAGTAGGAACCTTCAGTTTGTATCTTGGATTAAAATCATATTGCTAATCTATCCTCTGGATTATGTCACATTGAGGCTGCAATTATCTAAGACATCTGAAGGCACCATGGTAGTTAGGTGGCAGATATAATGCCAAAAAAGCTCCAACTATGTGAAGGTCATAGTAGTAACTCCACAAAACAAAAAGCAAAATAAAACAAAGAGCTACATCCACTACGGCTTAACAGAAACCTTGTAAAAATGAAAGTAATATAACAGTGGTAAGTGCTTTCACAGCTAACTGCCGCTTCATCAGACCAAAATTATTATTATTAGGAGCCAGAGATGACTGTCAGGTAAACTAAAAGCTTTCAGAAAATTATCTAAAACAAACAACACATAAGCAATCCATACAGAGTGTAGCACTTCCAACTGTAACTAATCATAATGCATTTTCTGTGTTACTGGAATTTCATTCTGTTTCCACTGAAAAAAAAACTTCCTTAATCTTAAAGTTTCCGAAAAGGATAAGTATTCAGGAGGGAAATCTGAAACATGCTTTCCTCAGAATCAGAATGTTCAGATTGTGAAGAAAATCCTGCTGTAAAACTCTTCCCCTGTAATGACTGCTCTTCTGATTGAAATGCCATGTCAAAAAGAGAGGGAACTCTCTTCCTTGCCTTATGAGGAAACAGATGGCAAGGAGAAAGTACAATAAGATCCTTAAGAAATCCTCTCTGCTCGTAGAAATAGTAACAGGAGAATGGAAAGTTTTATCACCATGGTTCCCTTCCTTGGGCAGCTCCATGGAAAAGGGCTGACTCTTAGCAGACATACTAGTCCCAGCAACAGGTCTTCTATCCTAGCTAAGTAAAGAACCTTCACCACCCCATTCCCCCTGAGACCAATAGAATTTGATCTTCCTTGCCCACCAAATGCATCTCTATAGCTGCAGTTTATATGATTATCCCTGATATTTGTTGGCTGCACATAGTACAGCAAGTAAACTAGGGAAAAAAGATAAGTGGTCTGAAGAACAACAACTGGCCACAGCAGTCTCAGACACCAGTGCCTGAGGCACAACAGGAGTTGACTTGACACCCAAAGACTCCCAAACATTTTTCTTCTTCTAGACATGTGAAGGTGAAACCACAGATAACTGATATTGCTCCATCTGCAAGATGAGAAAGAGACCTCAGAAGTGGACAGCAAGAACCTAGATGAGTAAGTGAAGTGTATATTAGAGAACAAGAGGTTCTAAGGTTAGTAAACCTCTAACAGTCCACATAAGCACAATATCCTGTCCCGAATACACAAAACTTTAGTAAAAATTTTTTCAAAAGCATGAATTTTTCTCACAAAATCTTAACATAAACATTTACATATACACACCCTTAGAAATGCAACGATATATTTTAGTCAGAAAAATATAACTTGTCCCCCAAAAAACTGTAGAAGGTTTTCCACAACAGAGAAATTATTGCCCAACTTTGAAGGATCACCAGCTGACTGGCAGTTCCACGGTGGCATGATAGCTCTTCAGCACAAATATGCCGTAGGCTTCTGCACTCCGTCTTTATATGGAGCTTTATTCAAGCTCCTGGCAACTGTAATGTGGGGAAGGTGCCCTTTAAATTTGTAAGCTGGCCAGTTACGGGGCTGGGGGTGGATGTAGGACCCAATGAGCTTAGGCTACTGTAACAGTGATCTATTCATGAACATCAGAGGCTATAAGATTCACTTTTGCATCAGTAATAATTTTAGAATAGGCAATTACTGTGACTGCAGCTATCAATTTCAGGCAACTCCCTATATGGAAGGGTAGACTTCATTTTTTGAAAAGGTACATAATTTTGTGTGTTATAAGTTAAAATGAGATAGGGGTCCTACAAATCTATTTAGTTTTTGTTTAAGTGTTTTCAGTGAAGTACAAAGTCTTGAAAAATATGAGAGAGATTCAAATGGGGGTGAGAAGAAGCAACTACATAAGATACCAGCCTACCAAACAGTGTATGTATGTAAGCGAAAATTTGGAAGTAGCTATTCAGTAGAACTTGTATGCATAACAAGTGGGAATAATAGCTTCCTATCATAATGGGTACTCTATCTATGCGATCATGGAATGTAAATGACCTTACAGGTACGGACAAAAAGGAAGGAGTACTGAATTATATTAAGAAGTGAAAGGTTGAAATAGTGTTGTAGGAGACATATTTAGATAACAACGAGCATGAGAATTTGACAAGGAAAAGATTTCAGGTGGACATTCAGCAGAATATTAGCGGCAAAAGAAAATGAGAGCAATAATATAGATTGCTAAAGTGGCTTCATTAGCAATAGAAGAGGAAAAAATGTCAGATTTGTTACAGTAAGGGGTTATTGACAAGAAAGAATAATTATGGTGGGATGTATTTATTTTCCTTCCAAAACTGCCGCTGCATCAGACCCTCTGGAATCGCTCTTAAACCATAGCCTTCAAACAGGCTTCATATCTCACAAATGGAGCACAGCAGCTAACATCCATCTGTGCAAAGGTGGAAAATCTACAGAACCTGAAGATAACAGACCCATAAGTCTTGTTAGTCTGATATGCAAAGCCATGAAAATAATTATTACGGAAGTGATCAGTAATGACATAGTAAACCACCAGACAATTCATCCATCCCAGTTTGGTTTCATCAAGGGCAGATCATGGCTACTCAACATAATCTTAACAAACATCAGGGTATGTTGATACAACAGAACAATAATGTAACTTTTCCAGGCCAAACGTGCTTCAGATGTAAAGTACCAGCCTTAGTTTATAAATGAATCAACAAGAAGCCGAACGTCAATTGCAATATGAAACAATGGGTTGTGATATTGAGATCTGTTCAAAATAATCACTGAAGAAGCAATTTGTAAATACAGGATATAAAACAAACCACACTTCATCTATTCTAGGCCATAGGAAAATTCACCTCATCTTATGACACACTAGCTTAATATTGTTAAGGTCTACCCCTAAAAGCAGTACAACTATTGAAGTGCATGCACTGACAGTACCCAAATTAAAATGCTCTTGTAGATATTAGATGATGAATCACAGCGGCACAGTTAAGAAATCCACTGTGACTTAAAAGCAATTTCAAGTTTCATTATTCATTTAAGCATTAGTTAAATTAAACTAGCCCAAAATTTTCTGCCATGGCTTTGTATCAACTGGGGCATTATAACGAGCTGCTGCAATTAAGGCCAAACAGTACAGTATTCTGACACAGTATGCCACTGGAAGAAAAGTGGTAGCGTTGAACCACAACATGGCTCCTAGAAAGCTCAAGCAAATCAGCAGAACAAAGGTGCAGTAATCTGAACATAAATTCATAGTTAGCTGAAGTCTTGGTAATGTCTTTTATTATGAAGCAATTGTTTCCTGAAATAAATTAGACCCTTTAAAACAGTATGACCAGATAGCATGTAATGTAGACCTGGATTTATAAGTACTGAGAAGTGAACACAATTGTGACTGCAGAATTGATGCCAAATGTTCACTGTTGGAATTTGCATAAGTTACAGTGGCCTTTTCAATTTACCTGATATTGGCTGTCATTTCCATGATCCTCTTAAATGCAGCAGTGGTCTCATTGTTGTGAGCTGAGAAACACTCTTCCTGTGTTGTCTCTAGCTACCAGAGTGGCCATTGCTTTCAGAGGACATTTCATTTGTAAGATGACCAAATCAACTGCTTACTTTAAGTGTATCAATGCAGTCATCTGCAGCCATTTGATTGTGCACAACAAGCACTGATGTGTGGACTTCCAAATGCAGGAGTAAATCTTTTGGAAGATCAGTTTTTCATGGCATGTTCTAAATTACTTCTATTTTCCTCTTTCAGGCCGCTCTATCCTTCACATATATTGTGGGACTCTGCTTGAGAGTCTAATTGTTAAAAACTGTGCAAAGGTCTCTTGAAATAATGTATTTCATATAATCAGCGCATTAGTCTGTTTTCAGGAGGGCTGTCTGCAGTGAGTTTTACTTTCTTGTCTTGTTGTTTCCCTTTCTCAGGCCGATCCTTCATCTCATGTTGTCATCTTTCTTTAAACTGATTTAAGTTTGTTTCAGTTTTATCCCGTCTTAGTAGTCATGTTTTCTTGCATGTGACCCTAGTTTGCATGGGGATAAAAGAACTGGAGACAATTCTTATACAGCAGTATTACGGTTCTCGGATTTAAAAAAAAAAAAAAAAAAAGACAAGTTTTTCATTTACTGTAGGGGCGACTTGATGTAGATAAAGTAAATATGATGAGCAATTGTGTGTGTGTGTGTGTGTGTATATATATATATATAGTATATATATATATATATATGTATATATATATATATACACATCTTTGTGACATATTGGCCCTGCCAATACATCTGAGTGGGAAGGAAAGAAAAAGAATCTAGTAACAGTACTGATATCAGTATCTGCACAAAATTATGCATTAAATTGTGGTACTGGGTTTGAGCTTATTGTGTTATGTTTTCACACACCACAAAAAAGAACTAGAAGCATGATAGATTCATAGGTGTCTACTAGGCTAATGGCCCTGGAGCCTTTACAAGCCTAGCCTATAGGATTACCCTGGCATCGTGCCACCCGACCTTAGTTTCCAGTGCCTCTGTTGAATAGAGCCACTGGAGTAATCCCTGGGTCGAATTTTCTATTTCCCATCCACTCATCAAGATTTCTCTTGAAAAGGGCCAGTGAGGTGCTCTGTTTGACATGTATGGGAAGTCTGTTCCATAGCAGTCTCTGGGTTATGAACCTGTCCCTCCAGCAAGTTCTGTTGATTGGTAATGAGGTTGAGGTCTCTGGACCATGTGGTGCGGAGGGATTGGGATTTCTTTAGATGTAGCATTTCTAACAGAGCTTGGTCAGACATGGCTTTATAAGTCAAGCAGATATCACCTCTAATTAGTCGATATGAGGCAGAGAATAGTTGCAGTTTTTTTAATCTGTCCATATAGGACAAGTGTTTAAGGCCTAGGATCCTCTTTGTGATGTCCTTTTGCGACCTGTCCAGTTGTTGCAAGTGTCTAGTGAGGTATGTGCCACATGGGGCATTGTACTCGATTGGCCTAATGAGGGAAGAGTAGAGGGGAGACAATGACCTCTTTTTTCCTGGATGCAAAACCCTTAGTAATGAGATGTGCCACATAGAAGGACTTTCTGACCATAGTGGCAGTGTGGTGGTCAGTGGAGAGGCTGCTGTCAACCTGTGTTCCCAAATCTCTTATAACGCCTTCTGTGTTCAGTGGACTGCCATCGATGTGGTTGTTCATAGGAACTAAGTTTTTCCCAAAGGGGATGACGACACATTTTATGGCCATGGTTCTGACACCAGTCGTTGGTCTCAGTGAGGCCTTTCTGTAGGATGTCAACATCACTTGGAGAGTTAATAATGGCTCCCAACTTACAATTGTCTGCACACTTTGTCAGCCAGAGTCCCTTCATGTTGGACTGGACTTTTGAGAAGTAGACACCAAACAGGAGAGGACCAAGGATGGTACCCTTTGGGACTCCACTTGTGACTGGTCAGCAGTCTGAGTTGGAGTCAGCTACTTTCACACTCTGGGTTCTATCTGTGAGACAGTTTACAACCCACCTAGTGATATAGGGGTCGATGTCTAGCTTAATGAGTTTTTCTGTGATTCCTGAGTGGGGAATGGTGTCAAAGGCCTCGGCCAGATCAAGGAAGGCTGTATGAAACACCTTGCCTTCATCCACAGCTCTGGTGACTGACTCAAAGAAGTCGACCAAGTTGGGCAGGAATGACCTACCTTTCACAAAACCAAACTGTGTGGGATCCAGAGTTTGGAGATGCCTTATCCTTGTTTATTAGGTCCATGATGATGTGTTCCATAGCTTTGCATATAATACTTGTAAGGCTAATGGGGCAATAGTTCCCAGGGTCTGTAGTCACTCCTCCTCTGTGGAGAGGGATGACTGTAGCATTGCACCATTTGGTAGGGACAAAGCCTGAGGTGAGGCTGTGATTGAACAGGGCACACAGGTGAGGTGCCAGTTCACTCTGTAGTTCATGTAGAACACAGACAGGGATATTGTCAGGTCCCATAGAAGCTGTATTCTTGGCCTTGGACAGTGCTGTTTTAACCTGTGCAGCATTAATACTGGGTGCCTGGCTATCTACTGGTATTTTGATTGGTCCTTTGGGGGGGTGAGGGGTAATGTTGGCACTGAATCTGTCAGCCAGTATATTGGCAATATCTGTTGGCTCGGTATAGGTGGTACCATTGTGCAGTAGCTCAGAGTAAATCTGGGTATTTCCATGGAGTTTCTTTACATAACTATAAAAGGCCTTGTAGTTGTCTTTACTATCTGCTGCAATTCTGTTTTAATAGCTAGCTTCAGAGGATTTGATGAGGGATCTCAACTTTTTGTTGAGGCTGATAAGGGATTTTTTCCAGTCTTCGGACTTCACCTTATTCCGCATCAGTTTCCTCCTCTGTTGTAGAGTTTGTTTATGGCAGGGGACCACCAGATTGGCTTCCTTTTTTTGGAGGAGAGCATCTTGTTTCTATTGGCAGGTGAGATCCATGCATTTGTGTACGTGTTCATACAGTGCATTGTTGTACAATTCGGTGGTCATGCAACTATTCTCCATTTGCATGGGTGACGTGAAGTTTTCCACCTCTATTCTTAGGAGCCCAAAGTTAGTTTTGGAGACGTTTTTCATGGTGGTTACCTTTGCGAGTCGGATGGGGTGTGAATGTCCAAGGTAATTAGTTTGTGGTTGGATCTAACCAGGAAGGATTTGACTGTTGGTGTAGAGCAATGGTCGCCCATGTTAGTAATGACCAGGTCAAGGATGTTGCTACCTCTAGTGGGGGTAAGAACGAGCTGGTCCAGGGCATTGCAATTAATGAATTCCAAGAAAAGTTGGCCAAATGTATTGGTACATGAGTAGTTTTCCCAGTTAACAGAGGGGTAGTTGAAGTCACCCAGAATGAGTGTGTTAGATTGGACCCTAAGATTCTACAAGGTGTTTAGATGATGAAGTAAAGAAAATGTTATATGGTTACTCAAATCAGCAAATGGCAGTGGTTTACTTTCATGATACATACATTATCCTTGTTTGAAAAGATATTAGCACTGCTGAGTCAAAAACAGTTGGTTAATGGCTGAAAAACGCCATGTATTGCACAACTGTGCTTTTATCAGAACTTCTTTAGATGGCTAATTCAAATCTGTTTTTCAGTTGTTAATCACTGCATCAAGTAGGTGACATTGCTTACTACATTCAAGTGAATGAATTCCAAGTGAACACAGGCTGGTTACCTTACTCAAGCATATCAAAACTCCGACAGTTATTGATTGATACTATGCATGCTGCTTATTTGATAAGTAGTTTATTTATGTTTAGTAATTTGTTGTGTGGAACAGGCCCATACATCTCAAATGTCCCAGATTTTCCAAAACATCTCTGATTTTTGCCTCATATCTTTGCCTTGTCCATCATAACACTTTTATTTTTTAGTAAATCACTGGGGATTATACTCAGTCAGTAATGCCAGATATTGTTTAATACTTATTGTTTTGAAAATGGGCCCCGATGGTGCAGTGGTTAGCATTGTCACTTCAAAGGAAGAGGTTCTCTGATTCAATTCTCAGCTGGGATGCCTTCTGTGTGGAGTCTTCAGCCCTCCATGTGGTTGCGTGGGTTTCCTCCGGGTGCTTTTGTTTCCTGCAACATTCCAAAGACATGCAGTAGGTGGATTGGACACTCAAAATTGGCCATAGGTGCGAGTGTGTGTGTGAGTGAGAGGTACCGATAAACTAACGTGGCAGGGCTAGCCACCAGGTGGTGTAAACCTTGGCTCGAGATGATTCTTACTGTTGCAAGTGACACCTGACCCCATGTACAAAAATGGGAAAAAGGGGTTGATGATGGATGTTTAGAAAATGCACGTTTAAGGAAAACCTGCAGTTCTAGTAAACTTAAGTAAATTAGAGTAGTAGTTTAACATTTTCCATGATTTTTGGACTTTTAACTCCCAGTTATTTTTGACACTGTCTTGCTATTAAGAGATATGGACAGGTCAGCTGGGCAACTGTCATTTTCAGTAGACATACAAGGGGGGATTAATTGCTTCAATATCAAAAACTCATAATTGCATGTAAAAATAATAAAATATGCATAACGAGCAGACCAGAGTAAATGAAGAAATATACAAGGAACTCCCACTCTACAGACTTAAATATGTACAAGTGTAGAAACTTTCTTAAGTGTACTGCCTGTTCTAATATAAATGAGCAGAATGTAGGCTATGTTAGCAACAATATATAAATAGTTGTACATTATATAGCTTATTACTAGATGCCCAGGAGTGCTGTGATGCATGTGCCCTCAGAATGAGTGCTTAAGACTGGCTGTCAGTGTATTCACTTTGCACATCTCTGATTACTTTATGGCTCTTATAAAGTAGGCAGCTGTGTTTCTGCAGTTTACTAAAGTTTGCTAGTTTTAACGAAAATTAAATACTTTTTATTTTGATGTACAATAGACCTTCCATCTTGAGATGGTAAAAATGTTAATTTTTATGTCAGTGGCCTTTTAGATTACTTATCATATGAATGATTTTGCTTCAAATAAGACCTGTAAAATGTAATTATATTGGCATATTATATTTCATAATTGATGCAGTTACTTCACTATCCGCAGGTGGTGCAGCGGTAGTGTTGTTGGGTTCTCCTGTTCGAATCTCAGCTGGAGTGCGGAGAGGGCCTTCTGTGTGGAGTCTGCATGTCCTCCCCACGGTTGGGTGGGTGTTCGAAAGACATGCGCAAATGGGCGTGCCTTTGCTCTAGGTTGAAGGTCGAACTGGCACCTCGACGTTCATGAAAATCTACTACCAATCATTAGCGGACCGGAGTTCTGCTCTGGCGACCCCTAATGGGGAAAAGCCGAAAGACAACAACAACATGCAGTTACTTCACTGAAGTATGTCATACAGTAAGCAAATTAGGACAAGAAAGTCACTAGTTTCTTTCCTTAGATAATTATCTAATAATATGTTCATTCTTCCATAACCCAGTGCAGTTTTTACTTTTGTGTACTGAAATAATGTTGCTGGTCTAAAAAAATGAAGAAACTTTTCAAAGTTCATTACCAAGGCATGCATAAAAGCTGCCCTTGCAAATGTTGGTCAGGTAGCTTTTTTTTTTTTTTTTTTTGCAGTGCAGCTGCCTGTGAATGTGTGAGCAGCTACTAACATGGAAATGAACATTTAAAAGATAACTCACTGAAGATGTGGACAGTTGGAGAAACTGAAAGGTTACATAAAATGCAAAGGGAATTGCCAGGTACTTTTATGTCATGGACATCAGCAGTTACAAGCATCTTTATTCTGACTCTGAATGTTAATGTAACTGATTGACAAGTCACCTCATTAGGCTAAACGTTGTTGATCTAGATTTTATTTAGATGAAGTTGGCAGCACTATTCTTGGAGAGCCTTTAAAATGTGGGCAAATGTAAAAATAGTTACAAATGCCGTCAGTCAGTGTTGACATTATGAGCAAGTTGGGCAGAACTATATGCAGTGTTATCAACCAGGTTTCATCTTTTTATGTAATATACTTAATGTATTTATTATTTACATGATTTGCAATCAGAACTGATCCTGGCAGTTTGATTTCTTCTTCTTCTTCTACTTTTTTCGTTTTTTTTTTTTGATTGAGAATTTTATGCAATTGATTTTCATATGTTGACTGAGTTTCTGAAGTGTTTTGAAAGAGGGCAGATATTTAGTTTTTTGAAAATTCAAGCCATATATTGGTCTGGATGTATATACTTGGGAGAGGTTTGCACTTATTTACATTGTGTGGTATGCACTTTGTTATTAACAACCAATCATACGGTTTTCATGAGGCAGTTTTATATGCATATTTCAGTATTTTGTAATTTTATTTGTTAAAAACACTGGAAATGCATGCACTTTCAGTTTACAAGTGTCACATGGAAAAAAGGATACAAGTTTGGAAAAAATATACAAATTTTGTAATATAGTAGGAAGGTGGTAGTTTAGTGATATTGTTGTGGTTGTTGGGGGTTGTAGTTCTATTTTCATTTTGTTTTTACTGTTATGTGACCACAGAGATAGTATATACAAGTTTGCAGGTGTGTATGTGTGTGTGTTTTTGGGGGGTGTATAGATGTGGTTTGCCTCCCAGAAAAACACGTTGTTGTTTTACTGGATCAGGTATTACTAGTTTTATTTTGACTCAGTCTTTTTGTCATTTGCCTTTGTGGCATAAATGCAATAAAGCATATAAAATGGTGAGCATAAAACAAAGGATTACATGCCATCATCTCCAAATCAAAGGTCATTAACTTACCCTTTTCACCTGGATCACCATAGTCTGTCAAATAACCAATTCTGAAATAAGTTGAAGCAATACTGAAATGCCTGTTATTAATATTCCAGGTAGGGTCATGACATATAATGGTACTCTCCACAGTATAATACTATTCCATATCATTAAAAAAGGAGAAAAGCAAAGACCAGGAGCAGAATCCATGTGATACTTCAGAATGAAATGGGGGTAATTTATATTACCATTTCACTTACACAGCTAGTTTAAAGAACTGGGATAAGAGCTTATCTGTAGTTATTGTTCTCCGTGTCTGTTTTAAAAGCACTTGAGGATTGTAGACTTGGTTACTTTTTGTAACCCAAACTCTGGATGTGAAAAATTAGCTGCCTTATTTGAACTAAGATGGTAACATTGTCAGTTATAGGAATATTAGCACTAGTAGAATAGCAATGTTAGTCATAGGAATGGTAGCAAAAAACTGTCATTCACTGACAGTTTAGTGCAGAGGATTTATTTATCCAGTTAGTTCCATTAGGCCAATAGCCTCTCTTTACAGGAGACCCAAGGTTGCATTCAAAGTGAGTAGGGTAAATTTGAACAGGGCACCAGAGAACTTCCTTCTACTCTTTGAGGAAGAAGTGAAACACTCAGTGGAGCTGCTAGGTGGAGTCAAAGGGAAGCTACTGCAGTTCTATGAATTCCAGGGTGGATGAGAGTGCAGCTCAGATGGAGAGAGAAACAGTAGAAAACTCACTGAAGGAAACGAGGAGACAAAATTGTTACACAGTTGGAAATTGGGAGACGCATGTGCAAGCAGATCTGATGAACCAGGCAAAGCCAAAGAAAGGAGAGGAAGTGCAATGGAGTAACATGATGAAGAGAATATTACAGTAGAAAAAAAACTGAGCTTGGAAACAGAAGCAACAACTGGTAAAGGGGAAAACACTGTATGCATTCTCAGCTGGTAGATAGCCAGTTTTAAGGATTTACCTGTGTAACAGTGTTTTTTTTTGTTATAAATTACACAGATGCAGCAAAGCAGGAAAGATTGGAAGAAGGAACTGACAGCCACAGAGAAGAAAAGTGGTAAGAATAAAAAGTAAACATTATGGCAGTGTGAACAGGTATGACATTATGGATAGTGTCATTTTGCCACTAGGGTTTGACATTTTTTGTGAAGTGACATTTTAAAGCTTTAACTTGTTGGAAAAATTTATGACAGACTGGAAAAAGAAATACAGTAGCACCATAGAAACGTTATTTATTTCAGAGCTTGAGGTTTCAACTAAAAAGAAAATAATTGTACAGTTTATAACTTCAGGTATGAATGAGCATGATTTAAAGCTTTTTTTTTTACTTCACTATGTAGTAAAGTACATGTAGTTAAAACAAAATGGAGTCAACTTAACGGACTGATGATTGAGAAGTATGGGTAAAATGGATATCAAGGATGGAAAAATTCAACACATTTCAGATGCAATAAAGGCGAATGGTATGAAAGGATTTGTTAGGTACTGGGGCCAACCTAAAGCATGTTATTTCTGTGGAGATTATAATTAATTATAAGACCGTAACAAATGGGGAGAGGGGACGCAAGCAAAAAAAATAGAAGCCTGTTAGCAGAAAATGAAAAGAATTTGGACACTTCTGGTTAGACTGTCCTATTTTAGAAAAGGAAGGAGAAGATGAAGAGGAAAGCTCAGTAGAAAGATACGCAGCAGAAAACATTTCTAAAGATGCTGTTGAAAGGGAATGTGGTATGGGAAAGGGGATAGTGAAAAAAGGTAAACAAGTAGTAGTATAGATGAAACAATGTTTCAAAGCACTGTTGCTCATATATAGAAAAATAAACTTGAAAGTTTAGAAAGTGATGAAGAAACGGAGAAAGACGAGAACAAGACAGTAAAAAATCAGTTGGTGAAAGAAATGGGAAAAGAAAAATATGATCTTGAAGTAAAATTAAAAAAAGAAAAGGATGATATAGGACTTTTAGCATTAAATATGAATAGCATTAGAAGTGATGTAAGAGTTTTTTTGGTAGTGGAATATTGTAAAAATGGATATGGTATGCTTACTAGATACCAAATGTAGCAAAGAAGAAAATAAAAAAAAAATAGCTTCCAGCACACCAGGCAAAGGCAAGAAGGCTCACACTTGGTATAAAAAACACAGCTTTAATAGGTAAAATGCAACTCAAATAGGTAAGCGCTTTCGTGGTGGTAACACACCACTTCATCAGACCTGTAACATTTCAAAGTGATTCAATCTATATATATATTCAGTTATTCAACCACTATACCAATCACATCACAGCTCTCATTAATTAAGAACAACTTCTAGAGACAGTTTAACCCTTGCTAGTCTGGCAAATAGTCTTAACATTTGCACTTAACTGATTATAAAAGACTGGTTATAAAAACATGCAAGAGCATCCAAGACTAGCAAGGGTTAAACAGTCTCTAGAAGTTGTTCTTTAATTAATGATAGCTGTGATGTGATTGGTATGATAGTTGGATAATTGAATATATATATAGACCTAATCACTTTGAAATGTTACAGATCTGATGAAGTAGTGTGTTATCACCACAAAAGCGCTTACCTATTTGAGTTGCATTTTATCTATTAAAACTGTGTTTTCTATACCAAGTGTGAGCTTTCTTGCCTATGGTTGGTGAGCTGGAAGGTGTTTTGTGTAGTTCTCTGATTTTGGGTTTATTCAGCGTTCCATTTATTCAAACAGTGACTATCTTTGTGAGTATTAAAAAGAAAATAATACAGTCATTATGTGGGGACCATACTTTGTTGGTAGGAAATGAGACCTTCTGGAAATAGAAATTCTTATAAATAATGAAGAAAAAATAATAGCTGTAACAGTAGTAGTACCAGAAAGGATAGTGAAATATAATATGAGAATGAGTAAAAAAAAAGTATAAAGTTAATATTGAATTAAGTATATACTAGTCTGACAATGAGAGAACAGTTGATTGAGAAAATTAGAAATCTGTGTTAATAACTATATAAATAGGTTTGGTAGTAGATTTTAACTTCAACCTGAAGAAAGAAAAGGAAAAAAATAACATACTGTATTAAGATGTTAAGGGAGTTGATAAAATCTGGATATTTAAAATTAAGAAAAATTAGAGAATGGACATATAAAAGGGGATTTTTTTGGACTGAAATTGATTATATAGTTTACTCTAAAGATGTGAAAGAAATAATGGGATGTACAGATGACAAGAGTTTTCAGATCATGGAACAGTATGGACAGGAAGAGTGGAAAATAGTAAAATAATAAATGCAGGGAAAGGGATAAAGATATTAACTGCAGAGATTACGGACTAGGAAGAAATAAGTGAGATAGGGAAATTTTATGGAAAGGTCATATGAGAATGAGACCATTTTATAAAAAAATGGGCACAATGGTGGGTAATGCATACACAGAAGTATAAAGTATATTTAGAATTGAAATGAAGAATAAAAAAAAAGAAATAAGATGAAATGTAAAGATATGTTGAAGCATTTTGAGAAAGAGGTAGAGCAAGGAAGTGACAAAAGATAGGAAATAGAAAAACAAATCTGTGAAAATATATAAAAATGTAAAAATCATGTTATACAGACAAATATTTTCCCCATAGAAATAGAGGAGGATTCCCATTATTTAGGAAAGAAGTAAAACTGAAAGGATGAAGGAGGGATGCTATGATGGATAGCAATGGAGAGAGAAAATGCAAAGAAGATAATGTTATGGATGTGGTATAGAGAATTTTGTACACAAAATGTGTGAAAAAGAAGAAATGCATGGGCAAAAAGAATGGATAGTAAAAAAAAAATCTGACAAAAGAAATACAATAGGTGATAAAAAAGGGAAGATTGAATCAGTACCAGGATTGGGTGGTATAAGCTATGAGTGTTATAAGGAAATTAATAAAGATGAAAGTTATTTTTATATTAAATGAATGGATAAAGGGAAGTATAATGGAAAAAGACCTATGTTTTGGAGTGAAAAATTATTTGGAAAAAGGATGAACGAAAAGGTATAAGAAACTGAAGGCCTACTTCTAAGGAATATTAAATATATATGAAAATACTTCAAAACAGGATGGAGACAATGCTGGTTGAGGTAGTAGGAAAGGGATCCATGGTATAAAAGGAAATGTGGTGAAACAAATGTTAATTATAATGAAAGTACTAGTAGAGATAATACTAGAAGAAAATGGAGTACAACTGATGGCATGTGATATAGCTAAATCCTTAATATAATAAAGAAATATGAAAATTCATGGGTACAAGTTATGCTAAGTGGATGGATATGAAAAATAAGTTTTAAAAATGGAGTAAAATAGGGATGCTCAATGAGTATGTGCTTATTTGTGTTAGTAATGAATGCAGTAGTATAGACATGTATGTTTGAAATGAGGCAGGTAAGATAGATATGGAAGGAAATGTTATATCACCAGTATTTATGACATATGAAGATTTAGTTCTAATTAAAAAAAAACAAGGCATGGATAAGTGAGGTTGTCATAAGGACTGAGAAATTATTAAAAAGCTGGTCTGTGGTTAAAATGAAGTATAAGGGATTAGGTGAGATAAAAAAATAAACAGTATATATTTCATATTAAAGGAATTAAAGATTTTGGAAGTGACATTTGGTGAGTATTAATGTATAAGTCAGTGGAGAGAGAGAGAAAGATACTGGAATGAATTTCAGAAAAAGACATATATTTTGAATACTTGCGTATTAGGAAAAATAGCATATTTAGAGGGACTATGCATTTTCTACTCAAATGGAAAAATACAGTTTTTAACTTCATTTGGGGATCAAGGCTAGATACGGTAGGAAGACAGTAATTAATAATAATAAAGAAGGTGATGGTTTGAATTAAAAAAACAGTAGTGCATTCAGCATCTATGCCTTTATTTTGGGTAATGAGAAAGATCAAAGGAAAGACAAAAGGAAATGGGTAAGATGTATGAAAAGTATACAAATTATTAAAAACAAAAACAGGGAAAAGAATAAAGTAGAATATAGAAGAAAATGAGTGAGAATAAAATAAAATTAGGGAAATTGAAAGTAAATGAAGTTGATGGGGAAAAGAAGAATAATGTAATATGATTTTAGAAAATATTTTGGTGTACTTATGGAAGGAATTAAAAGAAGATGAAAATTGATAAAAAAAATTTTATGAAGCAAAGTTTCTGTTGTGGAGAATTTAATTAGAAAAGTTACAGCTGCAAGGGAACATGAAATATAAAGTAATGGGGGAAAGAATGTGTTGAATGTAGTGAAAAACAACAAAACATTTTTTTTGGATTGTAAAAAAAGATGAACTTAGAGAAAAGTTTAAAAATGAATCTAATGTGAAGAATTCAAATCTATAAACATGAATGTAATTAATATATGGGAAGTGTGAAAAAAGTAAAGAAATGTGATGCTGATAAATGGGATAAAATACTGTTTGTGACGATATGGGTGCTGAAGGAAAATGTGAGGATTTGTTATATAACAAGAAAATGGAAGAGGATAACATATTAGCTGAAATGGTTGTAGAAGAAAGGTGGGGGCTGAGGGTAAAAATAAAAGAAAAAAATGAAAGGTGAATTGTTTAGTTAAGTTATTTTGTGTTGATAACTTATAAATAATTTTAAGTATGAATGTAAAAAAATGACGGTGTAAATATTTTTTACGGTAGAAAATTAATATAAATGTTAATGAAGCACCCCCTACTCTTTTTCAATAAGTGCCCGGGATTTTATGCATCTACCTGAGCTACCACCAGCTCCTAGCCCCTGAATGAGAAACTGGTTTTAATATCTGAAATTCATCCTACAGTCCTAAGTTTGGTTCCTCTAGTCTCTGTTTGCTTACAGCATGACTCAGAGCAAGGCAGACAACCAGATAGTGGTCCTTTGTTGTCCCTGAAAAGAGGCCTTGTGGCTAATGAATTTACCCAGTTAAAAACTGAAATAATTAATTAAATTAAATTAAATTCAGGACCTGTGAAGTCAGATTATTATTCACCAGGGGCTGGGATTGGCTGAATTACTTCTTACAGGGTAAAGAAAATTCTTTATTCCTTTCCAAACATGCTTGAGATTTGATATGCTAGAGGCTTGCAGTTTAGGGAAGTGCTCCCACTTACTTACAACTGTTACTTTTTCTAACACTATTTCGTGAATGTCTACAGCAGCTATGTGCCTTCATACTTCTGTTTTTTTTATTTTCTGTTTCCATAATTAATTCTTGCAATTCATTTTAGATGTTTTATTAGTAGGTATTTAATGAAGTAACTTGGATTTCATATCTATTTTCTTTAAAATTAATGAAAGGAATGCATAATTAAAAAGTTCTACAACATTATGTAGATGTAAATATAAGTGACGTGTGAAGCTGCTGTACAGTGCTCTTGGAAGTGTTATGGTCCGTTGGCTTTGCATTTTCTGTTTATTGAAGAATCCCTGGATTCTGGCTGTTATGGCATTAGTGATCATCATTATTCCTCTAGCAAGACTTCACATGCGAAAAATTCAGTGGTACAAAAATCTATAGGGTTGGCCCCAATGTCAGCGTCTCATGAAATTCCGGATCTCAGTTTTAGGGAATGTAAAAAAAGGAGATTCTTTGGTGGAGAGAGCAATTTTATCAGCATATAGGTCTCTTATTCTCATTTTCGGCTTCAGCCCTGTCTGTGTAAAATCAGATGCCTCAGATTTTGCTTAGGGAGTAGTGTATGTAGGGAAAAAGTGCAGTATTTCTGGAACAGAAAAGACAGACAAAAACACAAATGTAAAAGAGATGTTGATGCCTACTAATGCTGTCAACACTCTCAATCTGTGGTCCCTAGAATCATTACAAGTGTTTACAGACAACACCGCAGTGATGTGGTAAATGGACAGGATGCACCCAGGTCGTACCCTTAGTGCGGACCAAGCATAGTAGCCTAGGATATAGCTTTTCAGTGTGCTGTCAGTCTTCAAGCATATTACATCCCTGTCAGAGCAAAACTGTGTGGCAGGCAAGCTGAGCAGGACCAGGCAGCCCCTCATGAATGGAAATTGAATCAGGGGATCTTCCAGGACTTGATCAGTCTGTTTCGAACTGTTCAAACTGATCTGTTTGCCTCCACTGTCAGCAATCAGTTGGCAACATTTTGCTGTAGAACTTTGTACAACAAGGCTGAGGAAAAGAGATTTTTTTCTTTTTCTTGGACAGGAATGTGCTTTTCCACCCATTCCACTAATATTCAGGATCAAGCTGATTATTCAGAAGGATTCTCCAAAGATCATTGGGGTGACTCCTTCTGGCCTTGGTGACAGTTGCTTTCCCTTCTATTGGAAACTGCGAAGGTCAATTACCACAAGTTTCCTCAGAGACTGGATTTGCTCACACAGAAAAAGGTTGTTTGATACATCCCAACCCCAAACAACTGCAGCTAACTGCATGGATACAAATATTTTCTGAAGACATGCAGCAGGCATTAAAAGTGGCAAGAAAACATGCTTTTAGAAAATAACATATCCATAAATGGACAAAGCTTTTCTAGTTGCTGCCAAGACAAGAACCAGCACCCTTTTGGGACTAGTATCTCTCAGGTTCTACATTATTTGTGTAAGTTACTATCCTCTGGCCTGTCTGACTCCTCCATCGACTTTCGTTTGTTGGCCATTTCAGCATGTCAGCCCATGAATTCCCCTCCTTCAATGCAATCTCATGTGGGAAAATGTTTTTGAAAGTGGTATTGCATACCAACCCTCCTAGAAAACAGGTAGCTCCCCCTCCTTGGGATCTTAATTTTGTGGTGAAAAAAGACTAACCCTTGCTTCATTTGAACAAGTTCATCAGGTTGGCTTGAGGTTCTTCACATGTAAAACAATGTTACTGATTGCTCTAACCTCTGCAAGAAGAAAGTCGGAGTTTCAAGCTCTTACAGTGGGTCAACCTTTTCTCATTTTCCATAAGGATGGAGTTTCTTTAAGAACTAATCCTGTATTTATTCCTAAAATGGTATGCAAGTTTACTATCAGACAAGCTATCCATCTCCTGGTCTTCTTTCCACAACTTAAAAACAAGGGAGAAAAGATGAGCCCTACCTTAAAAATGTTCACTGCCAGCTCAGGTGCAATCTTGACAGAACAAATTTTATTAGGCACTCTGATCAGTTGTCCATTTCCTGTGGAGTTAAGAAAGGATAGATGTTTCAAAACACACTATTTCAAAATGGTTGTGTCATGCTATTACATGTTGTGTAACTCACCCTAATAAGGCAATTCCAGGCCGGATCAAGACTGATTCTGTTTCAGAGATGCTCTGTGGATGTTGAAATCCGGTTGGGATTGGCCTTTGGTACTCTTCCCCTCCCAGGAACTCTTAAATGAATATTTGTGGGGGGGGGGGGTCAAAGACAGCTAAGTTATCCAGTCTATGCAGCCAGTTATTGAGATGTTATTTTAACAGCCTGGGAGCATGTTTTATGTTCTTGGCCCAGAAGAAAACAAGTATTCTTTACAAATCCCTGACTGAATGGAGCAGGTACTTCTCCGTGCATCCCAGAGCTGACTATTTAGCTACTACTTTGGTCCAGCATTGGTCCAAGGGACCACTGTTATTTTGCTGTTCACTTTCCAGATTGGTGAAGATTATGAACAGATATGATAGGAGTGTTTGCTACTTAGTGAAATTCAGCTTTATGGCCCTCAGCTTGTCATCTCATCTTTCTAAATTAGTCTTCTTTAGTGGATCAGGCCTTGGAAAAGCTTGAAGATGTCATTCAGTCTTGACTGAAGTACATGATCAAAATTCAATCTGTGGCTTCCGCAGTGGGTTCCCTGTGGCCCTTGGTAATATTGGCTATGCTTTTACAGTGGCAAGGGAAGCAAGCATAAGCATGTTTCTGAACAGGATGGTATGGCAGAGAGCATCAGTCAAGCAGGAGCTCTGAAACAACATTGTATCTGAACAGCTCACTGCTCTCTGTCCAGACTTATTGGATGACCTCTTGAGTAGATATTAATCCCTTGCCACTGCAAATGACCTTCATGACCCACTATGCACTCCCTTCTTCTAGACCCAACCAACTCCAAATGTGGAAGAAGTGTCCTCATCATTTGATGAAGGCCTTCAGTGTTGCACAGTTCTTTCTCCTCCTGTGCTGCTAAGATTCTCAAGAGGTTGACTCATTTGGCCCAACTGTAGCTGTCATGATGGAGTCATGTAATTTAATAGCATCAACTAATACACATCACTAGACTAGAAACATATAAATCGGCCTGAACAGCAATGAACTATAAAACAGAAGAGTGTATCCCACACCCCCATATTTGTGTTCTATTCCTTGATTCCACAACCACGGATTAAGTGCAAGAACCTGTAAATGGGTTATACGTTTCTGTACTAAATCGATCAAAAGAAAAAAAGTACTGCACCCATTTCAAAGAAGTAATCTGCCTGCACCAAAGAACACAAAACAAATCCAGTTTAGCAACTTCCTCTCAGAAACACTACTACCCCCAAACCAACCATACAAAACTGACAGCATTGAAATTACACTTCAGTAAAATGCCACATAATAGTGCAGGTCTGCATACAATGGGAAAAACATAGATCAATTAACTTATAAATAGATCCATTGCTAGTGAATGCAGTAAAAGGACATAGTACTATCATAACTGTGGTTTGGGGCTGCCCATGGATGGTGGCTTCTGAAATTTACCTTGGTTTGCAAGACTATGACCAAAGACGTCTGGGTTCTAGGTGTGATCACTTTTGGCAGTGAATTATATGTCATAGGTCTTTTTTAGCAAAGAAATCCACTAAGAGCAATCTCAGGAGAGGCCTTGACTGTAGTGTTGAAGGGAGGATGTACAAGCTCTGCTTCACTCAGAAAGGGTGCAGGGTCTTGTAGTCACCCTTAACTAATTCTAAAGGGGTAGGATGGCATGTCCCATTCTGGATCCTAGTGACTTAACACAACTCATCCTCTTCATCCAATTCCACATTGTGACTCTTCAGAGTCTTATAACCCAGCTGCTACATGGTGTGTAGACAATGTGGTGCCTGGGTGCTGTCAATGGACAAGTCAGATATCTGTTAGTACCATATTGATTGGGGTCTGTAGAGGAGATTCCTCTAATATGCTCTGCATGTACATAATTTAAATTCAGAGTGTATGCATGAGAGTGTTCTTCAGTGTATTTACCAAGGTGTTGGCTATTGTTGCTAAAGTCTTGCAGTAGAATGACCTCTACATACTTCCTTATTAGATGATTGACTCATGTTAGCCCTATCCAAGGTCTCCCATGTGATGACCTTGCTTGGGCAGTCCAGTGGCTGCATTCCTTGAGGATGGCCACAATCTGGTTGAAATGCTCTCTGACCTCATCTTAGAAAACTGCTTTTTTATGTATGGAGATGGACATTGTTCAGTAGCATTAATTTCTGCCCATAAAGGGAGGGTCCAGGCAGTTATAATCTTGTTACCCTAAGTGGGAGCATGATTCAGGATCCAGGCCTTCAGCCTACTGTGCATTCTGGGCTTGCCACAGTCACAATGTACTATTTGCATGTTTGAGGTCATAACTGTTGCTGTCAAATATGAGGTGTCAGGCTACAGAGTCATTACATGCCCATTGACCTTCTGCTGTCAGACCCCTGTTTCTGGGTCCTGTAGTGGAGATGCTCTTCAACATCTTTTTTGTGGGTCTGCAATTCCTGCCGTTAGACTTGTCACAGGCCCTAATAGTGAATACTTCAATTGCAGTGTGGGCATCTCACCGTGTCTTCCCACATTTCAAAGAATTTGGCCTCCCCAGAAGGAATGCTGCATGTCAACCACCTGGAGTTTCATCCATTCTACATGACCCTTGGACGCAAAGCTACTTTTGGGCCACTCTTTATTCAGTCAAACAAACAAATCCACTGCTTGAGTTCTAAATAAGAAATGGATATCTAGTTGTACACCCTCTTTATGGAAGCACCGTTCATCTGTCAGTAGGCTATAGAGAGAGAGTTATCTCTTTCTCAGCAGTTTACATCCCAGTAGAATTTATTTTTATTTTATTTATTTTATTTTACATTTGTTAACCGGGATGGTCCGATTGGACAAAGTCCATTTTCAGAGAAGGCCCTGGGAGAAAAGCTCCACTTAATTAATACAGAGATAACGGGTATTTAGAAGTCACTGAGATGTACAGTTTTTTTTACCTGTTTCTCCAGTCCTGTGCTGCATTTAAAGTTGCAGATTCAGGGGCCATAGATGTCCTTATTTTCCAGAAGTGGGGTACTCGAGAGATCTGCCTTTTTGCTATCCAGGAGAATTTAGTGTTTCCCATGTTCTGTTTGATTCAGCAGAACTGGAAGGTGTTAGAGGTGGGATGCCTTCTGTTTCTTATGTTACGGGAGATTCTTATATCCCTTCCTTCTAGTTCAGTTGATTTCAGACCTCTTCACAAAAAAAAATTAGGGAAGAAAGACCAAAACTGGATTTTCATTGTCCTTTGGTGGCTAAAAAAAGTAGTGACTTCAGACATTCACATCCTTGGTACTACATGTAATGCTCAGTCTATCCATGGATATCCTCCTTGGTTGAGCTACAACTGGATTCAGCTCAGTATATGACTTTGATGAAAATGAGACTGCCAGGAATCCTTCCCCCTCAGTAGGCCTATGCCTCCAAGTGTAAACAAGATTCTATTTTGGTAGAGCAATACCCTGAATCATCCTGGATGGTTGGTATGTAGATAATCCTGAGATGTCAAAAGATGCTGTATGACTTGGGCTTCAGTTATTCCAAGATCAGAGTACATGTGACCGCTGTTTCTGTGCATCATTACTTCATGGAGGGAAGGATTATGGTGCAGTAACAGGTGTCAAGCACTTCCTTAAAAGAATGCTGTATTCTCTTTATTCTTTGAATGGATCCTCTCCTATGAAGGATCTGAACTTCATGATTGACGGACTTGCCTGTCTGCCATTTGAACCCATTACATGACAGTGCTGATGTCTGCTTCTTAGAAAATGCACATTTGTAACAGAGTATTAGTGATGTAGACCCTTAATTGAAGGGAAGCAAACTTAACCCATATATCTTTTATTAAATGCTCATGTTTACTAAATTGGTACATGCTTCAGTTATGTATTAAAAAAGATGGACAATAGTGGACAGCTACAAAATCTCATAGTTAGTCACACACACACTTCTCAGTTGCTCTAGCAGCTGCAGTAGAGTGCAGCTGCCAGACAAATGGAGCAGATGTTACAGTAAAAAGCGTTTACACAGTTATAATATTCCATCTGCTTACAATGGCATTATGAGCAGATAAGGTAAGGAGACTTTTGATGTAGTCCTCTTCCCATCATAATAAACATCTTGTATCTGATTGAGATTTGATGTAAAAAAAAAAAAAAGCAGAACAATATCCGTATTGCCCACTGAACTTTGCTGATAACTTATAATATTCTCATGTTTAAGCTTCTCAAGGTACAGCAGTGTCCCTCTTTAGACAGGACCATACCTCTCAACCTCTTGGCTCAAGAAATCTGGACAAAGCCAAAAATAATGGGGGGAGAAAAAACAAAAATAGGGATAGATTTTAAATATTTGTCTTATAAACTTGGAAGGATGGTAGAATAAAAGATTTTGCAGTAGCTTGCATTTTCCTAAGGATATGAAGTCTGAAAGTCAGATGTCTGTCATTAACTAGCGACTTCTACCTTCAGTAATTTGCCAGAAAACTCAATTTTATGAGAAACAAAGTAAAAATAAAATCTGCACATTCTGTGAAAATCTGGACAGTTGAGAGGTATGAACAGGGTCCTAAAATCCAAAGTATGCGATATGGTATTAATATCTTCTGCCAAATACTTATATTACTTACTGTATGGAATAGTGGACCTGCTATATTAAAATTTCATCCAGGCCAGAGAAATGTGCACAATCAAACTACAAATATAACTCGGCCATCACCTGTATTATCAGTCCACCAGCAAACATAATATTACAGCGTTTATTAAGATGAAGCTTGTGAAGTGACTGTTGAAATTTTTAGTGATTAGCACAACAACGTAGGCAACAGATCATAGGAAGGGTTGTCATCAAACTTGGGGAGCCTCGGACAAGAAAAATAACCAGTGATCCTATACAAGTATTAGAGATATTTTGGAAATTGTATGAACATTTGTTTAAAGCAGAGGAATGCGGAAACCAAGAAAAAGTGCAAATGAAAATATTTATGGAAAACATAAATGTTCTTCGTCTTCCATTGCTGCAGTCCTGACTATTGGGTATAGTCCGCGTCCAGTCGGCCCGAATACCAGAGTATAAGGCTGACGTCGGTCAGGGCGCATTAGACTGACGTCAGTACGTCAGGGTACTAATGCGCATGACCGACGTCATATCCTCAGTCTTTTTTGCCGCATGGTCCGATGCAGAAGCAGTTTTGCGAGTGCAGGTTGGCGTTCTGAAATATTTCCGAAACCGGAGTTTCAGACCGAAACAGAGTTGGCTAAGTACCCCGTTGGGGAACATTTTGGTTTTTTCTTGCCTCAGTATTTTACCGGATGTCAGAAAAAGTGAATAACTGTATTTCTTGTGGGAAACAGATACCTCATAGGGATTATCATACCTTGTGTATACCTTGTTTAGGGCCTGAGCACGACGTTGTTGGTTGCCGCTCTTGTGCTAGGTTTAACAAACGCACTATTAAGAGGAGGTTAGACTGTGCCAGGTTAGTGTTTGGGAAGCGTTGCAATTATAAAATGCCGTCGGATGCTCCGACGCCCGCTTCCTCCAAGAAGCGCAAGGATAAAACAGTGAAGCCTAGGGTTGATGAACCGGCAGTCCCGGACGTCGGTTCTTTAGAAGGCTCAGTGGAGCCGGAGGTTTTGCCAGGTGTTTCCATGGAGTCCCAGGCAGAAACTATACTGTTACAGGATGTGCCTTCTCAGGAGGTAGGCCAGGTTGAGGGGGCTTCTCAGGTGACTGTTCTTCCCTCTCTTCCTAAGGTAGTTAGAGCCTCTCCTTCTGTTGCCAAAACTTCTTTGAGAGGTAGGCCTAGTATAGCTTCAGTGGGGGCTTCTCCTAGCATTTCGGGTTCTGTACCTAAGAAACATATGCTTAAAATGGCAGAAGATTTGATTACTATGATTAGAGGTTCTATGCCCCCGCCTGATAAGAGGCCTAGGGTGGAACCGGAGTTTGATAGTTTTGAACAGTGTTCAGAGGCTTCAGAATCTTCTGTGGAAGATATGCAGGAGTATCCTACTTATTCTGATTCTGATGTGGATGATTCCACTCCTACAGCTTCTCCGCCTGAGGATTTCTCATTTTCAGAGACTCTGCATTCCATGAGGGAGCACTTTAAATGGGAAGGCCAGGATTACTCTGATTCCAGGAAAAGGCTTAGGGAATTCTTGTTTTTACCCCAGCATAGGCCTTTAGCTATTCCTCCTGTGTTGAATGTGGTGGAAGATGTTTTTGCAGAGGCTTCTCTGAACCCTGACTCTTTGCCTCCTGCTCCTGTTAAGCCTGATAGGTATTATAGGGTGCCCAAGCTCATAAATATTTGTTTAAGAGTCCTAGGGCGGACCCAGAAACTATTTCTCAAGGGCCTAAGGGTGTAAAGGCTTCTGTGGTTAAAAATCCTGTTCCCACTGATAAAGAGGCAAGGGCTTTGGATAGGTGGGGAAAGAAAGTGTATACTTCTTCCACTCTAGCCATGAGAGCATTGAATTGCCAGTTTCACATGCTTAAATATCAGAATTATCTCCTTTCACAATTGAAATCTAAGGTGGATGCTTTGGCGGAAGGTATTGAGTGTAAAGAGTTGCTGGATTTGGTTCATGTGTCTGAACAAGTGGGTAAGCATTCTTTGCAATGTGGTTTTGATGCTGTACAGGCCTCCTCGAGGGTGGCTGCTACCAGTTCTGTTCTTCGCAGGCATGCTTGGTTGAAGGATCAGAATTTAGCTGAGCATGTTAAGACAAGGATTTTGGATGCTCCTTTACAGTCTGATGTGTTGTTTGGATCGCCTGTGGAAGCAGTTTTAAAGAAAATGGAGGACAAAGCTAAGTCTATGCAGACTGTTAAAGATTTTTTGCAGGTGCAGCCACCAAAGTTTAGTAGAAATTGGCCTGCTAAGGGGTGGACATATCCTGCTTATGATTCCCAGTCTAGGGGTAGGTCTAGACGTGGTAGGGGCAGGGCTCAAGGTTCTTTTAGGCCTAGAACAGGGAGTTCACCTGCTCAGACTTCTGGTGAGGGCAGGGGTCAGTCCTTTCGTAAACAAACCCAATGACCTGTCTTTTCAGCTGCCAGCAGATTCACGTTTGGCAGCTCCTTTGGGAGGAAGACTGTCTCTTTTCAAAGAAAATTGGGATTTAATTACTCAAGACAAATGGGTGTTGGATATCATTCACCACAGTTACAGATTTTATTTCCATACAATGCCCCCTTTCAAAGGCATGCCAGACGTTCCTCCTCCACAAAGAAAAGAGGCTCACAAGCAAGTTTCTCAGTTACTTCACATAGGGGCCATTCAGCCAGTCCCTGTATCAGAAAGGGGCCTAGGATTTTATTCTCGCCTGTTCCTTGTACCAAAGAAGGGGAACACGTGGAGACCAATTTTGGATTTATCTCTCCTCAACACGTTTGTGGACATTCCCAAGTTCAAGATGTTGACGTTACAACAGCTTTTACCTCTGCTGGGCAAAGATCACTGGATGGTAACTTTAGATCTCAAGGAAGCTTACCTTCATGTGCCTATAAGGCTAAGTTGCAGGAAGTATCTGCGGTTTCGAGCTGGAAATTCTCATTATCAGTTCTCTGCATTGCCCCTTGGCTTATCTACTGCGCCCAGAGTATTCACAAAGGTTCTGGCTCCAGTGATAGCTTACTTCAGGCTTCAAGGAATTCAAATCTATCCTTACTTGGACGACTGCCTGATTCTGGCTCAAGAAAAGGAAGACCTTCTACAGCATCTAGAATATGTTATAGCAGTGCTAAGATGCCTAGGGTATTCTGTGAACGAAATAAAGTCCAGTCTAGTACCCTCTCAAGACATGTGCTTTCTGGGTGTGAGACTGAATACAGCAGCCCAGATGGCCTTTTTAACCCCGGACAAACAAAAGAGTCTGTCACTTTACTTCCATCAACTATCTCATCAGTCCGTGCTGACTGCAAGGACAGTCCTTCAAGCATTAGGGTTCATGGCATCTTGTATTCTGGTACTTCCCAATGCCAAACTGCATATGAGGAAGCTACAATGGTATCTCAAATGTATGGACACAGCACTGCCAGGATTTGGACACTGTCATTCAAATAATACCTTGCCTTCAAAAAGAATTCTTGTGGTGGGCTCAGGAATGTCACCTAAACAAGGGACTCTCTGTGACCCGGCCAGAGGCAAGTCAGATCTTAACGACAGATGCCTCGGACATTGCTTGGGGAGCTCATCTAAATGGAAAGTGGATACAAGACAAGTGGCCTGCCAGACTACAGCATCTACATATCAACATGAAAGAGATGTTAGCAGTCCAGTTTGCATTAATGGCTTTCAAGGAGTTACTTCTTCCAGGGCAGGTGTTGATTCTAACAGACAACACAACTGTCATGTGGTACATCAACAAACAAGAGGGAACACATTCTTATCCTCTATGCAGGCAAGCAATGATTTTATGGGAGACTGCGCTCAGCCTGCAATTAACTCTTCAGGCAAGGTTTCTGCCAGGAGCACAGAACTCCTTAGCAGATGTGTTAAGCAGACAAATCATGGATCCCCACGAGTGGAAACTGGATCTTCATGTATTTCAGAAACTGACAGTGTCATGGGGAACTCCAGACATAGATCTGTTCGCTTCTCCACTAAACCACCAGCTGCCAAAGTATTGCACAAAGGGGTTTCATCACACAGCTTGGAAAGTGGATGCTCTGTCTTTCAGTTGGAAAAACCTTCATGTATATGCCTTTCCACCTCTGCCTCTTCTTCCAAAGGTACTATTAAAGGTCAGACAAGACAGGCCAAGGATGATTTTGATAGCTCCAGATTGGCCTCGGCAACACTGGTACCCACTACTACGGAGTCTGGTAAAGAAGCCTCCATGGCCTTTACCTCTGATTCCTCATCTGTTATCTCAGAAGGACGGTCATCTGCTCAATGTCAAGCTTCACTCTCTTCATCTAACAGCCTGGCATATTCTGTGTTGAAACACAGCAGGTCTCAACTTCCTCAACAAGTTTTAAATGTGATTATGGAAGCTAGAAGACCTAGTACAAGGAGAGTGTACGCAGAAAAATGGAAGAGATTTTTATTTTGGAGTACAGCAAAGAATTTGGAGATTTCTGAGCCTAATTTGAGTGTGGCTCTTCAATATCTTACTGAATTATTGGACAAAGGTTTGTCCTTCTCTTCCATTAAGATTCATGCTGCAGCAATTTCAGCTCACTATGATTGTGACCCACCTTTGTTTTCGCATCCTTTGTTCAAGCAGTTTCTTAGAGGGGCAAAGAATATAAGACCCCCACGTAGAGCTCCTACTCCTGCTTGGGATCTCAATTTTGTGTTGGAAAAACTTACTCTACAACCTTTTGAGCCTGCAGCTACTGCTGAATTGAAATATTTGTCATGGAAGACTGCTTTTCTGTTGGCTATTACTTCTGCAAGAAGGGTATCTGAGTTGCAGGCCCTTATGGCAGTAGAGCCCTTTTTGATTTTCCATAAGGATAGGGTATCATTACGTACTAATCCTTCTTTTATGCCTAAGGTGGTTTCTAGTGTGGCTTTAAATCAAACTATTCATTTGCCTACGTTTTTTGCAGACCCTCAAAATAAAGGGGAAAAGATTTTGCACACTTTAGATGTACACAGGCAATTGCGTTATTATTTAAGCAGGACTAAGGATTTTAGGCAGTCTCAGCAATTGTTTGTTTCTTTTGCTTTGAGTTCACAGGGCAAGCCTGTGTCAAAACAAACTATTTCTAGGTGGATTGGCTTTTGCATTGCATTTTGTTATTCCCATCATGGCAAGGAGATTCCAGCTGGGATTAGGCCTCATTCCACTAGGGCTACTGCCACTTCAACAGCATTTCTAAGGGGGGTGGCAACTAAGGATATTTTGGAAGCAGCTACTTGGAGTTCAGTGCATACTTTCTCTAAGCATTATCACCTTCCTATCTACTCTAAGTCTAGGGCTGGTTTTGCCACAGCTGTTTTGCAAGGCATGTTGTCAGCTCCTACTTCCTTATGATTTGCCAGCCTCCCTTACCTCTGCTTTGGGATTCTACCCAATAGTCAGGACTGCAGCAATGGAAGACGAAGAACATAGTACAGTTTTGTACCTACCATAAATGTAGATGTTCGAGGATTCCATTGCTGCAGTCCAATTTACGCTCCCTCCTTCCCCTCTGTATTTAGGGGTGGTTGTGTAGGTGAGTTTACATGCTATATTTTTGTATATATTGTTGTATATATTGTACATGTTTTTGGTGCAGGTTTTTTGGGACTTGTCTTTTTTAGGGTCTTCTGACATCTGGGGCAAGAAAAGACTGAGGATATGACGTCGGTCATGCGCATTAGTACCCTGACGTACTGACGTCAGTCTAATGCGCCCTGACCGACGTCAGCCTTATACTCTGGTATTCGGGCCGACTGGACGCGGACTATACCCAATAGTCAGGACTGCAGCAATGGAATCCTCGAACATCTACATTTATGGTAGGTACAAAACTGTACTTTATGCCAATGCTCGAAACATGAGGCTCAACAACTAATAGTTAAGATAGGAGGATTTGAGATAAATATGATGCTGTATAATCAATCTAGAGGAACAGATGGTAATTCCTGTGGAAGTTTGAAACCCAGGAGGAAAGAAAGTGAAAACGATTTGGACAGTTTTGTTTATAGTATTTTAAAAGGAAGTGAAGCACTAGAATCTTGGAAGAAAGATTCAGTGGTTGTATTATCCAAAGCGGGTGAAGACCCATCAGACCCAGCTTCATATAGATCCATTTGTTTTAAAATTTAATTATAAAGTGTTTGTCTGTACTTGTTAAGAGGAATGGCAAAGGTGTTGCATACTTCAGTAGATATGGAACATTGTAGCTTTGTGTAGGGGAGACAAACATTTGACAACATCACTAGAACAATGATCCAGAGAGAAGTCAAGTCTTGATGCAGCAAAACCATCTGATAGAGTAAGTTGGGTCAAGCAGAAGCTTATAAATCAACATGGAAGGGGATGATGATAAAGTTGGGGGCGGTAGGGAGTTCAAGATATATGGAAAGAGTAGGATTTTGGATGCAGATCCTTAAGGAAAATAACCATACATAATATTATATTCATAAAGTTTCAGAACGTTCTAAGAACTAAGTCAAAATGTGAATGTAGAAAGTATATTTTGCCAACAGGGATGACTGCAAGTATAAGAGCACAGAAAATAAATAAGAGGGTTTGGAAATTTACTGGAGAAAACTGGCAAAGGAACCAAGGTAATGGGAGCAAATAACTAGAGAAGATTACAGAGTGTGATGTGAGGCCAAGCAGAAGTTTGGACTGCAGGTCAGAAAATGCCTTCCCTACCACAGGTTTTACACATTCCCTACAGAGTACTTTGTAACAAATGTAGAGTAAATTGTTGTAACTTAAGACATTTTTCTTCTCAGCTAGGATAAAGGAGTTGAATTGCCCACTCTCAGTAAAGTCTTACTAGGTTTTAAGGCTACTGACTGCCAGAAAAACAATTACTAGAAAATGGAAATCAAAATCTAAACCCATTGTAATTTAAAGCACTGAATACTGGAAAGGACACAAAATAACTGGATGTGGAATCTTTAGAAAAAGGAAGAAGCAAATTACAGAGAAATGCATAGAATTTGGGAGAATATAAATAGAAAAAAAAATGTTCAAGAGGAGGAGTAAGGTTTTATGGATGGCAGAAATTGAGCAATTTATATAATGTTGGAGGGAATGATTGTTAAAATGTGTATAATGCATGAAAACAATGAAAAATGTACTATGATTTATTTTCTTTTCTTTTAATGTACATGCACCTATGTTGTTATTTGAACTATGAAGATTTAATAAAAGTGTTAAGGCTAACTCACTAAGGGAAATCTACTGAAAGAATATACCATGAAGTATTGAGTCTATTTCAGTAGACAGAAAGTTCACTTACCCGACTTTCAGTTAGCTGAGAAGAAAAGGCTGACAACCGTAGAACACCGGCTTCCCACTCCAGGTAAGTAAACACTTGGCCATCCTGAAAAAATAGTAAAACCAAAGGAAAGTTAACTCCCCCTCACTCCCCTAACTAAATATACCAACTCCGAGATCGCACTGCCGCAGGTGTAAGGGGCAAAGTTCAACAGGGTGGCCAAGCGGTTACTTACCTGGAGTGGAAAATCAGTGTTCCGGAATGTTGGTGTTCTGCAGTTGTCTACCTTTTCATCTCTGCTAACTGAAAATCTGGTAAATGAACTTTCACTCTACTGAAGTAGACTCATATATCAGATAGGCTTCTGAAAGGATGTTTGCTGGGCAGGGAGTTTTCTCTTTTTGTAGTAAATGAAATGTGCTGTCAATAGCCAACTAGTCCTCCACACCCAAAACCACACACAAACTTGAATTACATGAATTATTTATTAATTTTACATCACGGTGGTTCTGCTTCTGCTTTACATCATGAGCACATTACAATTCAGCAACAGCTAATTAGAAAGCAAATAGTCCAAGCTACATGCTTTTACAACTAATGCTGTGTGCCAGTAACATGGCATTACAAACCCACATACAGGAGTGGCATCTTCTATACACTTTAATTAAGAGGTGCTGAAACCACACACACAGGGTATAATCTGATAATGGAAGGGATGCTATATCTGAAGTATTCACAATTTTTATGGTACATCAAAATTGAATGTTTCAATACTTAAAGTTCTGATGTTTTAAAATAAAATCTAAGTGCTGTATAAAATAAGTATACCTAAAAAAATGTTAACATGATGTATATACAAGTTTTAGTTAATAAGATGTCTTATATTCATGTGTAAAACTTTGATTGCTTAAGCAATGACTATATGAAATCCAAAAACAAAGCCTTGAAAAAATTATTCACAACAGGGTTGTCAATGAAAAATAATGCAACTAAAAACAAAAACTACTAATACAAGAGTATTAATAGTACTAATCATTGAGCATAATTCTACCTTTGGCATTTATCTGTCCAGACACATGCAATAAATGGAATGCCCATAGGGATACCTTATTAAAAGGCTACAAGGCCTAAGCATGTCTTACATGGACCAACTCAAAGCCTTGTCACTATACTCTGTATGTTAAAGGCTACAAAGAGGTGGTGTGTGGCATACATGGCATCCTCTGATCTGTACTGATGGATTTACTGCACATCAGCAAATCAAATGGCATCAGAAGTACTCTGTCTAGGAATCCAAACATCTGAAACAAAGGAATGTTTTGTAGGGATAGGTGCATCTCTCAGAGGATTCTGTTGATCTGTAAAAGACCCCTATCCATGTAAAACAAAACTCATCCCTGCTCATATTCAACCACAACTTGGATCTATGGATGAGAAACAGAAAATTTAACCAGGACTGTCCCCTGTACTACTAATATACAGAGGTAGCTCCTAAATGCTTTATCTCATGCATGGGTTCCCCTCAAATTATCTGTGGTACAATGCCATTTGTTACCTTTAGGAGTAGTCTATAATTATTGATGATGCGATGGGTGAAACTAATCTCTAACCAAATGAGATAGTTTCATTTAAGGATGAAAAGGGAAATTTTCTAGGCTTAACCACAGCCCATAAGGCATAACAATGTACCCAACACTCTAGTCATGGGTGACTCTATAGTCAGGCACACTGTTGTTCCACTCACCAGGCTAAACAAGGAGAAAGTTACTGTCAGCTGCCCTGTCAGGTGCCAGGATCCGCCACATAACGCACGCACTCAGGTCACTCCACAACAAGTACAAATATGAATCTGTCATTGTCCATGTTGATGTGAATGACCTGAGATGTACCTCTCTGGACTACATGAAAAGAGACATGATGGAGCTGTCTGATCTTGTAGCCCAGTCAGGAATGACCCTTGCCCTGAGCAGCATCCTGCCATCACCCAGAATCACACCACAGAACAAGGACAAAATGATTGACTTCCACAATTGGCTAAGCTACTGGTGTCATTCTAAGGGGATCCAGTATCTGTCTGCCTGGGATGACATGATTGATAGACCATGATGCTTTGCAAGAGATGGCCTGCACCTGTCACCCTTGGGATTCTGGATCCTGGCTAAGGTCCTTGCCACCCCTATAGTGCCTTTTTTAGGCAAGGTTCAAATGACAAACTCACCACCATAACAGGTACAAGCAAGCAAAATCTGAGGGTAATGCTACTCAATTCTAGAAGTCTAAACCTCAAAATGCACTCACTCAAGGCACTCCTTAAAATGGAGAACATCGACATCTGTGCAGTGACAGAGACCTGGTTCAAGGCTCCAGAAAGTGCCCCTGCATTACCAGGGTATAATTCATACCACACCTTTTGGCCACCTAACCTGGGCCGAAACACTAAAGGTGGAGGTGTGTCCATATTCATTAAGGATATCCACACCTCCAGGCTAGCTGCTCAGCATAATGCATCCAAGATTATCCAAGTGCAACTAACTCTGGGCAAGACCGCAATCCAAATTGTAGCTTGCTACAGATCCCCCACCATGCCCCAGGATTCCCACTCCTCATTTCTTGATACACTGGAAAATATTAGGGTACAACCTAACACCCTAATAATGGGTAATTTCAACTACCCCACCATTAACTGGGAGAACTTCTCCTGTGCCAACTCTTTTGCTCAATGTTTTTTGGAATTCATAAATTACAGTGCCTTGGATCAACTTATCCACACCCCTACCACGGGCAGCAGTATCCTAGATCTGGTCATTACCAACATGGGCGACCAGTGTTCCACACCAGAGGTCAATTCCTTGTTGTGCAGATCCGACCACAAGCTAATCACCCTAGACATCCACATCCCGACCCCCATTAGGGAAACCACCTTAAAAAAATTCTCCAAAGCCAATTTCACACCTCTTAAGACAGAAGTGGCAAACTTCATGACACCCATGCAGACAGACAATAGAGGTACGACTGCTGAATCCTACACAAATGCACTTTATAGGCACTTACACGAGTGCATGGATCATGCAATCCCTAACAGAACCCACATGCTATCCTCCAAAAAAAGAAAGCCAATCTGGTGGTCCCCTGCCACAAGAAACTGTTGCAAAAAAGAGTTAAATCCCATGATTGGAGGAACTCCCTGGTCAGCCTCAGAAAAGCTGAGATGTCTCATAAAATCCTCCAAAGCTAGTTACGAAAACAAAAGTGCCACTGATTCTAAAGACAAACCCAAAGCATTCTATAGCTGTGTCAAGAATCTCAATGGCAACACTCAGATCTGCTCAGAGTTGCAGCAAAATGGTACTAAATATACAGAACCAATTGATATTACCAACATCCTGGCAGATATGTTCAGTGCTAATTTTACCCCCCATCTCATCTCTGTACTGGAAGAATGCAAAGATCCTGTAATCACGGCTGCACAAGTAAAAACAACACTCTCCAAAGCCAAGAACACTGCATCCATGGGACCTGACAACACCCCGGGCTGCGTTCTACATGAACTACAGAATGAACTGGCACCCCACCTAAGTACCATGTTCAATCATAGCCTCACCTCAGGCTTTGTGCCCACTGAATGGTGCACAGCGACGGTTATCCCACTCCACAAAGTGGGAGCCACCACGGACCCCGGGAACTACTGCCCCATTAGCCTGATGAGCCTGGTCTGCAAGGCTATGGAACATATCATCATGAAACTTATAAACAATGACATTGGTAATCTCCAAATTCTGGACCCTACCCAGTTTGGGTTTGTAAGAGGCAGATCATGTCTCCTAAACCTGATAGACCTCTTTGAAGCGGTCACCAAAGCCGTAGATGAGGGTAAGGTGGTTCACACAGCCTATCTAGATCTCGCCAAAGCTTTCGACACCATCCCCCACTCTGGAATTATAGATAAACTCACTAAACTAGGTATACATCCCTATGTCACAAGATGGATTGCCAACTGGCTCACTGACAGAACCCACACTGTAAAAATAGCAGACTCCAAATTCGACTTCAGACCAGTGACAAGTGAAATACCACAGGGTTCAGTGCTGGGTCCTCTCCTGTTTAGTATCTACTTCTCAAAAGTACAGGCTAACATAGAAGGTCTTTGGCTAACAAAGTTTGCAGATGACTGCAAATTAGGAGCCATAAGTGAAACTCCTAATGATGTGCACATCCTACAAAAAAGGCCTCACTGAGACAGATGCCCGGTGTCAAAGCCATAGCCTCAAGCTTAATGCCAAAAAGTGCATTGCCATCCCTTTTGGTAAAATCTCTGTACCCATGAACTACCACATAGGAGGTAGTCTACTTAACACTGAAAGTGTGATGAGACTATGGGACACAGGTGGACAGTAGTCTCTCCTTTGATAATCACATTGCCACAGTTGTCAGGAAATCCTTCTACATGGCACACCTCATCACAAAAGATTTCTCATCCAGGAAAAAAAGAGGTCATTGTTCCCCTCTACTCATCACTAATTAGACCCATTATAGAGTACAATGCCCCTTTTGGTATGTACCTCACAAGACATCTACAGCAAGTAGAAAGGCCACAGAAATACCTCACAAAGAGGATTACTGGCCTCAAACAGATGCCCTACGCAGACCATATAAAAAAAAAACAGCTTTACTCTGTCGCATATCACCTACTCTGAAGCAATCTCTGCCTAACATATAAAGCTATGTCTGTTGGACATGTTCCACTTAAAGAAATCAAAACCCCTCTGAGCTCCACGCTCTAGGGACCTAAACCTTGTCACCACGTTAAACAGAACATGCTGGAGGGATAGATTCCTGTCCCAGAGACTTCCCATACTCTGGAACAAACTACCTATCTATATCAAACAAAGCTCCTCATTAGCACTCTTCAAGAAAAATCTTGATGATTGGATGAGAGATAGGAAATTCACCCCGGGGATCACTTCTGTGGCTCTGCTTGGCAGGGGCACAGGAAAATTATTTTCTTGGATGACAAAAGCCAGGGTACCTTTTTTGGCTAGGCTTATATAGGCCCTAGGGCCAATAGCCTAGTACCAACCTATGAACCTTAAAATGGCCCACAAGGGCAGCTAGCCTAGTACTTTCCTATGAACCTAAGCAATGAAAGTGAGAGGGTTTTTTGTGTGTGTTTTTTTTTTTTTTTTACTAACGCCACTTTAATACTTTACAGACAGAAGGAATACTTGGTGTTCTAGTGAAAAGCAACTATTCCCCTTTCTTCAAAGGTACTGCAGTTTTTACACACACCAAGTATAACCCCCCCCCAAAAAAAAAATAGCACTCATTTCTATATTATTTCACTTCTTAATGTTCATTTACTTAATTCAAAATTGGCAAAATGACATCTTAGTCTTGGTGCTCTGTAGATTTTGTTGGTTTAAGTCCAGAGTAAGTGACTATCACAGTTCATATAATAAATAGAAAAGATCACAGAGTAAGCATACTGCAATCCAGTGGTTACAATATGGACCTCTTGTCCTCAAATGAGTCAGTATGAGTATATTTGAATAAAATGACAAGCAGTAACTTTTATGCTGTGAAATAATTTCACATCAATGTCTTTTCTAGTTCCTAAAAGAAATCAGCATTTATTTCAATCCATCAGTGAACACAGGAACAGAAAAAGATACGTGTTTCTGTATTTATATATAATTCATCAGATCAACACATCACACTACATCAAAGAAGATGGAAAGCTCAGGCTCTCCCTCTTTTCCAAGGCTGCCTGATCTTGGTCTGTTGTTTGTTCAATAACAGGTATATGTGCAATGCAGCATCCCACATGCAGGACACAGAGGAACTCCCCCTTCAAATCCGGAAGTACAAAGTAAACTTTTATCATTAAGAGCAAATTGCAGATTCTTTCATGTATACTGAATGATACAAATTAATGCCTTTTAACAAATGGCTCAAAGGAAAGAGGTTCACCCCCTAAGTAAACTGACCACGATATCATACAGGAAATGAAGCTCTGAAGTCTGCCCCCATGGCCAAATCATATTTATTGTTATATGTATATATTTGTTGATCAATTAGCTGCACAGGACCATAGACCCTTTCCAGGCACAACCTGGGCCATATAGGTAGTGCAACAAAATTGTAATATAATATATAATAGCGTATCGTATGCATTTTGTTTATCCCCTAACAGATTTGTTTTTCAATTTAATTGTACAAGTTATAGGTCACATTAAAAGTGGGAAAAGTTTTGAAATGATATATTGTGGTCTCATTTTTTTATATCACAAAAAACTGGCATTTTAACAGGGATGTGTACACTTTTTATATCCACTGTGTATTTGCTTCTTTCCAGCAACAATAGTAAAAAGAAAAATGTTAAAATCAGACAACAAGCTAGTAATGTGTCCAGACTCACTACTACAGATTTACTCACCTCTGGTAATATATTGTGACATACCTTTTATATATAAATAATTACTAGCCACATTCTTTATTATGTTACTAAAGATAATTCATCAGATATAAGGCAAATGATGATCAGAATAACTTGTTTGTACTACATTTCCCTGAGTTATAACTAGCTGAATTTTCATTTGGGTGGAGCAAAACGATTAGTGCATTAACTAGTTGAAGCAACTTAAAGAAACACTTTTGTGGAGATGGTAAAGGCACCTCACTCCATTACTTAAAGATACTATGAACTCTAACTCCATGGTTGCACACCTTCGGAGAAATGAGAAGACAATACAGACAATGAATCACTGTTGCTTGCCAGCAGAAATTGTACTGGCAGTGATTTTCCACTGGCTGCTGTATTAAACATTAGTGATTAGATATTGACAAGTTGAAATCTTTTTCAGTTTCAACCTGAGGGTTAGTAGGTTACCAGAATAATGTAAATTGAACATTAATCTTACTTTACATTGTTCAACGCACAACTCAGAACTAACACAGGAAGGTAAATCACATCCGATCAATAGTAAGCAAAAAAGCATTCAACATATTTAAAAGTGTGTACTACATTTTAAATTCAAGTTCACAAGAAATTTGACAGTATGTTCTCAAGCAGTAACAATGCTGCATATCATTATACATTTATTTTTATTTTAAAAGCATCTTAAGTTTATCACTTAAGGCATAGGCACAAATAGAAAACACTACATTTTTCGTTATGCATTACATACTTTTTTTTTTCTTTATAATAAGTGTCATTCACTAAAATATTGCATAAATTTCTCAATTCCTGTCTCTTCTTAAACCTCAGTCCTCTTCCTGAACATTATTCTGTATTTACTATTTCTACAAATTCCATTTATTTCTATGTAATTTGTTAATTTTCTTTTCCAAAGATATCACATCCAGTTCTTTTATCTCCATAACAACATTCAGTACTTAATTACAGTTGGTTTAGATTTTGGATGGGAGATAGGAAATTGACCCTGAGGATCACTTCTGTGGCTCTGCTCGACAGTGGCACAGGAAAATAATTTTCTTGGGTGGCGAAAGTCAGGGTACCTTTTGGCTAGGCTTATATAGGCCCTAGGGCCAATAGCCTAGTACCTACCTATGAACCTATAATAAAGGCTTTCTCTGTTGACGCAATTCAGATCCTGTGATGTGAAGTTGTTCAATCTCTCCATTTGTTCTTACACGTGGGTTCGGAGCCAATCCATCGGCTCCAAGTCGGCCACTTTACAAGCTCTAGATCTCTTAGAAGTTCGAGACACAGTCCCTATCTCATGATGCTCTGCTGCCAAACCCCAGATCTAGTTTGCTGCTGCAATGGATCACACGATCTTCTGAAGGAGCTCGGGCCAGTATTCTTTTTTATTATATATTTGCATATTTAGACTTCAATATCTATCAGGGATCTGATATTTAGTGAGGCTTCACTTTTTCCTTCCTTTTTAGTGGTTTAGAGTAGGTAATCTAAGCTAGTATTTTGTTTTTAGTTTGGAGCGGTTTGCTCCTAGGCTTTTAGCCTTTTTTGATTTACTCTTCTTGACAGGGCTCTGTCAAATTTAATACCCTATCCCCTTATAGTCTGTACTGAGCATTTGTTTTTCTTTTCTATAGTTATTGCAGTTCAGGGATCTGAACTTCTAAGCGGGTTTTGTGGTGTTATTGGAACAATTTTTTTCATAATGTCAGAAAAGCAAAAATCTGGTTTCAAAAAGTGTGACTATGGACAAAAGATGTCCATCATGGATAATCATAGTTCTTGTGTTCATTGTTTAGGTCCACTACATTTACAGGAGGATTGCTCTATCTGCCATTCCTTCAGTGGCTGGGTGTTATTAGAGAGGAGAAGGAAATTGGTAGATAGAGGACTGTTGAAATCGGCCTTCCAGGATATATTGGATAAAACTGACCAGAACTCCAAGTCCTCAAAGGGGTCGATGTCTTGTAAGGTGTCTTCGGAGCACAAGTCTTCAGCTCCGAGCACCTCTGCAAGACTCGGTTGCCGGCTCTACAGCTTTCAGACCCATGCACCGAGATCTTACCTCGGAGCCAAGTCAATGTGTTGGAACCAGTGTCGGAGGTTTTGAAATCTAAGATCCTTAAGTCAGTGGCTTCTTCGGCTCCTTCGACCCATTCTTCCGGTGCCCTTTCTGACATCGATGTGGACCAAGTGGTACAGAGACATTTGGTGAACCCGGCCCTGGCCAAATTGCTTGCTGCTTCGACCCAGTTGGCTTCGAAGCCTACGACTCCTCCTTCTACAAGTTCTGCTCCTCCTCCGAGACCAGTCGATCCTTCGGAGCCAGAAAGAGAGGAATCCGATATTGGTGGAACCCTTGGAGCCGAGGCCTGTTCCAGTGCTCTCGGCTCCTTCAACCTTGACTTCTTCGGTTCCAATCGAAGAGTCTCGGAGCCGACACTCTCTCGCCGGTTCCGAGTGGGGGAGTCGAACTGATGCTTCATCTCCATCTCTCCCTCTCGGGGCTTCGGCGCAGATGGTCCCGGCCCCTGGGAGGCTGCCATCTTCTTCGGAACCGGTGGACTCCTTGGGTCAGAAAACTGGTGCCTTTGATGCCATGAGGAAGGTAATGTCTGCTAAGACCCTCACTTCGGTTACTTCCTCTTCCTCCCCTAAAGGGCCACGCGCTCTCTCTATACCACAGGTTCCCACTAAGCGTTGAGACCCAGAGCCTCAAGTGACCCCTGCTTGACCGAGACTTCACCAGATACCCCCACTGATGAAGATCCTAGGAAAAGACTGTGTAAGCGGAGGCATTCAGATTCCCCCCAGGAATCTTTAACATCAGACACCAACTTGGAGGAATCAGAAGGGTCTCCATGGTCTTTCTCTAAGGATGTCTCCTTTGCAGACATCCTTGAAATACTAAGGCAGAGGGGTGACTGGCAGTCCCTTACCCCTAATGAGGATGAGTTGGTGCTCCTGAAGGCTTGTGGGTCTCAGCCCTCCACCTCCTGAGTTACTCCACCTTTCGATGAGTTAATGGACTTGATCGCTCGAAAGGCATGGGAGTCTCCTGATTCTATGGAACCGGTCCCTCGGAGGCCCAACAAATTTATCACCTGCCCTCAGGATAAGTCATTTCTCACAAAAGGGGTTCCCTTTGATGCCATGGTGGTGGCAGCGGCCTCCAAGAAAGAGATGTCAGACACTTCTTCCTCTGTCCATCCTCCTAATAGAGATTCAGGTTGATGGACAGATATGGGAAATGCATCTTTAGTTCTGTGACATTTGCAATGAGATCACTTAACTATTTAACCCATTATGTCATCTTCAACGAGATCTCCTAAAAGAGCTTGGAGATACTCTACAGGGCAACACAGGTGATGCTGTCTCCCAGAAAGTGACAGCACAGCTTAACACCCTTAATTCCATTGTCAACTCATCTGTGAGGCTCATTTCTTATGCAGCCGAGGGATCGAGCTGGGCAGCGGGTTCAGCGATAGCTCTGCGGAGACAATCCTGGATGCGCTTATGTTCCTTTGCGGAAGCCTTCAAGTCTTCCTTTGTGAATACCCTATTTGATGGCTTTTCCTTGTTTGGGCCCAAAGTCAAGGAGACACTCACTAGGTGTGAGCAGGAAGGAAAGACTTTATCTGCCGTAGGAGTCCATTTTTCCACCCCCACTAGACCATACCCCAAAGGATAGAGAGGTGGAAAAATGTGATTCCGAAAGTCCCAAGGAGCTTTCCAGAACACACGTAGTGAAAGCCCCTCTAGGGGAAGTGGAGGGGGGGTATAATGGTAAATGCCACCCAGGCAGCAGAGGGGGTCTGCAGAGCCAGGGTGACAGGGATCACTTCCCTGGCAAACTCTATCAGTGCTCCTGAGTGGAGGCTCGACCGTCCTACTCTGGAAGCATTTGGGGGTCGCTTAGTTTTTACCCAGATGCCTGGCTAGGAATTGCATCAGATTCCTGGGTAAAAAACATAATCACCAGAGGCTACATCAATACCTTTTCAGAATTCCCTTCCATTCGGACAAGATTCCCAAACATTCCACCCAGTCTGCGGAGTCTAGCAGCAGTAGAAATTCAGAGGCTGCTGGAACAAAGTCATCTAACTAGTCCCAGCAGACCAAATAGGATCCCAAACTTACTCCAGGTTCTTTTTAGCTCCAAAGAAAACACGGGATTGGAGGCCCATCTTAGACCTCAGCAATCTCAACTTCTTTGTCAAAAAGGAAAAGTTCCAGATGGGCATGCTTCAGTCGATAATCCCATTTCTCGAAATGGACGATTGGATGTGCTCGATAGATCTCAAGGATGCATACTACCACATAAAAATGGACCCAGCCATCCAGAGATCACTTGCGTTTCTGGCTGGGGGCCAGTCACTACCAGTTCTAAGCTCTGCCCTTTGGTCTCACTACAGCCCCAGAGTGTTCACCAAGTGCATGGCAGTTGTCATGACTCACCTGAGATGTTTAGGGTTCCGGGTGTTTCCATATCTCCACGACTGGCTGCTCACTGCCACCACCAGGCATCAACTGATTCACGCCAGGGATTACACTATCAACCTGTGCTCCCAGTTGGGCATAACCTTAAATTTTGAAAAATCTGCTTTACTGCTGTCACAGCATATTTCCTTTATAGGAGCAGATCTAGACACCACCACCACCGCCCTGGTCAGATTGCCTCAAGAACGAGTAATCTCTTTACAAAACCAAGTATACCTTTTGTTGATGGAAAAGAAAAAAGTCCTGCTTTCCCAGTTCTGAAGCTGTTAGGTACCATGACAATGGCCCTCATAGCGGTTCCTCTGGGGCGCATACACATGAGGATACTCCAATGGTTACTCTTCACACAGTGGTCTTATCAACAACTTCCAATGTCACATGACATTCTACTGACAAATACTTGCAAAAAGGACCTCCTGTGGTGGTTAAACAGCCACCAAGTTACTGTAGGTCGGCCGTTTGTACTCCCCCCTCCAACAGCCACAGTGACCACAGATGCTTCCCTGATAGGGGGGGGGGGGGGCTGTGTCAGGGAAGAACTGTCCAAGGTACTTGGTCAGAGATGGAATCCAGTTTGCACATCATTGTCTTGGAGTTGAGAGCGGTGTACCTAGCATTGCAACACTTTCACGACTCTCTTCCTCAAGAGATGATTGCAATACAAACAGACAACATATTGGTAGTCTGGTACATCAACAAGCAAGGGGGAACCAGATCTTACCCCTTATGCTGAGAGGTCCTGAGAATTTGTCAGTGGGCTGTATCCACCAGGCGCTTCCTGATAGCAATGCACATCCCAGGGTCATCCAACGTGATAGCGGACAAATTGAGCAGAGCTATTCTATTGCCTCACGAGTAGTCCCTCAAAGAACGAGTGGCGGAAAGGATATTCCACAAATGGGGCCAGCCTTGCTGCGACCTTTTTGCATCCCTGATGAATGCCAAATGCAGAAGCTACTTTGCCCTATACCCTCCACCGTGGGACAGCCCCAAGGGACGCACTCATGCACGATTGGCCCTCGGGTCTCCTATATGCCTTTCCTCCATCCCCAAATTTTTACAGAAATCCAAAAGCCCGGGAAGGACTGTTATTCTGATAACCCCGTTTTGGCCTCGGCAGATATGGTTCCCCTTCCTTCAACAATACCAAGTGGAAGAACCTTGGGTTCTGGACCCAGTGCCAGACCTTCTAACTCATTTGTCAGGAGTTCTTCACCCCTCTCTTGTATCCCTCAAACTGACAGCTTGGTTGCTCCACTTCCCAACCTAGCCAGGTCTCATTATTTGTCTCCCACAGTTCAGCATATTCTGCTTTTCTCACATAAAGTCTCCACCAGGAAGCTATACAACAGTAAATGGAAACGATTTGGTCACTGGGCTTCTCAACATGGTATTGATCTCTTTATCACCCCTATTCATAGCATTCTGGAATTTTTTACTTCACTTTTCCATGGTGGAGCGGCAGCCGCTACTATAAGGGTTCAATTGTCTGCCATATCTAACTTCCATGTGGGATGCGGAGGTTCTAACATTATGTCCCACAGATTATGTAAAGCCTTTTTGAAAGGGACTCATCACCTTCGACCCCCTATCAGACATCTGATTACTCCCTGGAATCTAAATTTGGTGCTGTCTCAACTCATGCTTCCCCCTTTTGAGCCCGCATCTTCTTGTCCATTGAAGTTCCTTTCTTGGAAGACAATTTTCTTAGTGGCCATTACTTTGGCGTGTAGAGTTTCTGAGCTTCAAGCACTCTCTGTTAGGCCCCCATATTTGGTCTTTCACCCCGACAGGATGTCTCTAAGAACAAATCCATCCTTTCTCCCATAGCAAACTTGAACCAGTCCATTGAACTTCCCACTTTTTTCAGGCATCATGCCAGTAAATTGGAATACATGTTGCATAAGCTTGATGTTCATAGACAACTGAGATTTTATTTGGACAGAACAAAAGGATTCAGAAAATCAGATCAACTATTTGTTTCCCGTGCAGACAAATAAGAAGGGCCTTTCGGTATCCAAAGTTATGTTGTCCAAATGGATTTCTAATTGCATAAAGTCTGCATATTCTTCATCCCATCAACCTTTAGAAAGTGAAGTGAAAGCTCATTCTACCAGGGCTGTTTCTACGTCCTTAGCTCACTCAGCTCGTTTACCTTTGGACACCATTTGTGCAGCTGCTACTTGGTCCAGACCTCATACATTTATTACTCATTACAAAGTAGACAGGGCCTCCAGGGACAGGGGCTTCCTTTGGTTCCACTGTTCTCAGGAATGTACTCCCGTGAGCCGCCCAGGATTAGGGTGGTTGGGACGCTACCCAAATGTAAGAACAAACGGCGAGATTGAACTTCTTCACATAAAGAAGTTAAGTTCTTGCCATAATGTTCCATGTGAGTTGTTCATCTCGCCTTTGTTCTTACATTCCCTCCCACCTTCCCCCTCCATGTTCTGGAAGAACGGGTATGGTTGGTGGTCTGTTTGGTCTTACTAGTATCCTCTCGTCAGCCAGGTTATCTTTTAACTAATTGTAAATAGTTACTTTGTTATATTGGGTTGTTTAGTTGTGTTTCTTGCTGGTTTTCAGCAAACTAGATCTGGGGTTTGGCAGCAGAGCATCATGGGACAGGGACTGTGTCTCAAGCTTCTAAGAGATCTATAGTTTGGAAAGCGGCCGACTCGGAGCCGATGGATTGGCTCCGAACCCACGTGTAAGAACAAAGGCGAGATGAACAGCTCACATGGAATGTTATGGTAAGAACATAACTTCATTTTTAATCTCAAAAGAGTGTTTTCCTTAGTTACAGTCATTTGCTCCCCCAATATTTCTGACAGAGGATTTAAAAACTGCCAAATCATTACACTCCACAAGTACACGTTCCCAGTTATTACCTCTCTCTTTCCCATCACACATCCAGCATTTGCTGTCTACCAGAGGAAAAATGATTTGTCGTCTGCTTGGGACATAAAAATGCATATGAAGATACCTCCAGAGCAAAAATCCTAAGCTGTCTGGACTTTGTTGCATACTTAGAAGGAAATATAGATGTCTTCTAATTGTTACTTCATAAATTGAATTTCCGTTATGTCTTCCCAATCTTTACTAACCTTCTCTGATTTATTTTATAGTTATAATACAAGATTTTTGTGTCCTGATAATTGTCATTTTTAGCAGCAGTTCTGTTGTACTTTCAATTAAAAACTGTGCCATCACTAGTCTTTCACTCAGCACCCCTTAACATTTTCTCTTTGCCTATACTCTGTTCTAAATCTCTGATATGAGCTAAATCCAAACTCCTCCCCTTTCCTTATTTCTTAAAGACCCTCCCCCAACCATTTCATAATCATCACTTTACACTTTCATTTATAACCTTCTGGTTGTGTTATTCATTTAAGCCTTAACTGCATTGCTCTGAAGTATCTCTTCAAATTTGGTATTCCTGAACTGCCTTATTCTTTGGGAAGTATCCGCTTATGCCACTTAACTATTGACCCTCTTCCCCTGCAAAATAAATTCCTTCAACTTTTTATTATATACAACTTCTCCTCTGATTGTTGAAAATATGCCTGATCTGTAGTGAATAAAAAAATTTTGCTCTTTCTGTTTTAGTAGCCATATAGGTTTGGAGGTAATTACTAGGCTAAGGATCCCAGAGGGCTTTTTTAAGCCCCAACATGCTTCCCAAGGTGAAAATCAAACGCTGTACCTTGCGTCTGTGAGGCAAACACATTAACCATTAAGCCGGCCACATACTAAAGAAATACTTTCTTCTCAGTTGTTGGATTATCATTTGTTTTTACTCTTCCCACATGTCCTCATTTGCCATAATAGAACCCTTTTTAATCCACACACCTATCTCCTTCATCTTATCCTGTCCAAATAAAAAGCGATTTGCTGAACCAGTTTGTGTGGTTGCGTTGTTTACTGCTATAGCCTTTATTTGTCCTTTTCGGTAATTACCTAGTACAAAATATCTGAAAGTAAAGCTAACTTTTCTTAATTACCTTGCCAGTTATTGCCATGAATTTGAGCGTACCTTATTTTCTCTGCCAGTGACTCTAAATATAAAGCAAATAACAAAGGAGCAAGATGATACTGCTGCCTGGGTCATCTGTTAAAAGCAAACCCTCCCACCTTAATTCTTGTCTTTGGCCATTCGTATATCCTGCTAATTACCCCTATTATTTTGAAGTGGAAAGCAAATACTACCATTGCCCTGTTCTCAAAATCTCAGCTGACTCTGCTGAATGCTTTCTGTGCCTCTGCACCCACCAAAAATAGTAGTGTTTTCTTACAAGTCTGGTTTATTGTGCATCATCATTGTTCTATCAATGTCAAATAGTTGCTTCCCCTCCACAAAAACACACTGATCCATTTCTATCAATTTTGGCAACACCTTCATCATTCTCATAGCTAGTACAGATGTAAGTACTTCATATTCATGGTTTTAAGTTGGAATGGGTCTGTATTAACCTGGGTCTGAAATAGTTGCTTCCCCTCCACAAAAACACACTGATCCGTATCTATCAATTTTGGCAACACCTTTATCATTCTCATAGCTGGTACAGATGTAAGTACTTCATATTCATGGTTTTAAGTTGGAATGGCTCTGTATTAACCTGGGTCTGAAGGGTCTTTACCGTGTTTGGGTAATACATCTACTACAGATTTCTTACAATTTATCTTTCCTCCCTTTTAGCTTCCAAAGTTTCACATGAATAACATCTGTTCCTGGAGACTTCCCTGTTGATTGATTATACATCACCATTTTTATTTTCTCTTCTTTCTGTCTTAGCCATTAATTGTTGAGCCTCTAGCTTTGTCATCCATAAATATTGTAATTTGTGTCTTTTCCTTGTTTCCATATTCTTAACATTTCTGAAGTATGTCTAATACCTCTCTAGGATCTCTAGTTATTTTTCTTGTTACAGGCTGCCCAAGTATGGCAAAAATACTTTCTAATTTCTGTTGCCCAGGTTGCTGTAGAAACAAATTTTACGCTTTTGAGTTATCAAAAGTAGTTGCTTAGCAAGAACTTTTCTAAACTCAAGCACATTATTGAAATACTCTATAGTTTTCCTTTTACCGGTCTACTGTTGCTCTTCCTCTTTTTCATTGATCCCCCATATTCTGCAATACATTAACCTTTATCAACTCATCTGAATGATTCCTATTACATTTTCCCATATCTGTCATATTTTTAAGCTTTTCATTGTCCTTTTATCCCACTCACTAGCTATCCTTTCTGAAGTAATTTCACTCTCCCCTGATTGCTCTCAAATCAGTTATGTTAACTTTCTTTTAATTCTTTTATTTTTAACAGATAACTAGGAAAATGGCATTGCCTCATTTTTATTACATTACCCTGCATCCGTTAGCTGTTATTGGCACTTGATCTGAAATACTGGATGTATATCAAAGTTTTGCCCCTGTGAAATATAATTTCTATCCAATTTATCCCAGTTATTGTATTTTGGCAAATAATATGTAAATTCTGTCTGCATTCCTACTACTGAATTTACATCTTCCATGCCACATTTTCTCATATAGTTCTTCAAAAATCTAATTTCTTAAGTCACTGTAATGGAAATTTACCCTCTTGGTAGGTTTTTCCTCCTGGGTTCCCCGGATTACTCCCCAAATTCTCTTAAGTTCCATAGAAGGTTAATAGGTGTGTTCTAGGCACTGGAACTTTAAGCCTAGCCATGCATCCCAAATCTCTGGCAAGTACTGGTATCCCTGTTATCGGGGGAGGGGGGGATGAAACATTTACATTCGGGGGCATGGAAGATGAAACATTTATTGGATGCCTGTGTCTGTCTCACACACAGGTACCAAACCAGCGAAGATTTTTTTCCCTATCCAGTTGTCCAAATTGCACTTGATTTGGGTTAGGGTGGAACTCTGCTTCATATGGATGGCCTTTTCCAAAGAAGGGGTAGTCTCTAGGATCCATACTGTCTTTCCAACAGGTCCTGTGTATATCACAGGCAAGAATTAAGTCTTTAGAATGGGTAACTATGGCGCTGTTTGTTTTGTGGATATCCAAGAGATCCATCATGGTGGGGACTGACAGTGCCTTGTATTCCAGGCATAGATCTACCCTCAAGAGTCTACAGGAGACATACTACAGGGATTGGGGATATAAGGTGGTCTGCACAGGACATTTTGCTTATGCCCTGTTATTCTTTTCATGAAGAACCTCTGTGGATGTTCCAGTCATTGGATGTGCCTGGTTAGGTACATATCAAAGGAGGCATTGTACTCTATGATTGGCCTGATTAATGCCATATTTAGTAGAACAATGACCTCCTTGGACCTAAATTCCATACCTTAGTTTATAAGTTATATTAACATGGAATGATTTCCTCACTGCTGTAGACATGCGGTGGTTAGACTTGATAACCATTTCCCCAAGTCTCTGAATACTGAGACAACTGTTAGGAGTGTGTTGTTAATATGATAGTTACCAAGGGTGAATAACTTTCTGAAGGATACTGTTATGCATTTCTTGGCATTTAGTTTTTGTTCATGATGTTGACAGCAGTTATTTTTCTGTCAGCCCTTCATGGAGAATATTAGTGTCCATGGGGGATTCTATTGCTACTCTTAATTTGCAATCATCTGCAACTTTGTTCAGCCAGAGGCCTTTGAAATTGAGAAGTAGATGCTAAAAATGAGCAGTCCTAGGAATGGAGACTGGCCACTTTGTAGAGGTGGACTCTTCAATTCTAGCTTCCTGGGTCCTGTCTGTGAGCCAGGTGACATAAGGCTTTATACCTAACTTCTTATTCATAGGTGTTTACTAGGCTCACAACCACAGGGGGCCTTTTTAAGCCTAGCCATGCATCCCACATCTCTGACAAGTTCTGATACCCTTGATAAGTGTACACAGAGGTTTGGGAGATGAAACATTTACAAACAGGGGCCTTGGAGATGAAGCATTTTACAGGTTGCCTATGTCCATTAGAGATACAAGTGCCAAACCAGGAATGAATTTTCCTGTTCCACATCCGATTTTCCAAGTTGCACTTGAATTGAGTTAGGTAGGAACTTTGCTTCACATGGATGGGGGAGCGTATTCCAGAGATGGGGTAGTCTCCTGGGATACATACCTGTCTATCCAGCAGGTCCTATTTATATCACAGGCAAGGTTTAAGTCTTTAGAATGGATAATTCTGGTCATGTTTGTTTTGTGGATATGCAGGAGGTCCATCAGTGTGGTCTGTATATCCAGTATAGATCTCCGCCTGTACATACATACATACAAATATTTCAAGCACGGGCATTAATGCCCTTCTAGCTCGCCAATATACCAAAACACTTGTTCCCATAATAAATGTCCATGCTGTTTTTAAAAATATCTAAACTAGTACTTTCTTTAATGTAATTTGGTAGGCTGTTCCATGTATCAACTACTTTGTCAGAGAACCAATTAGTACACTTGTCGTTCTTATAGAATCTTCTACATAGGGTTGTCTGATGATTTTCTAGTATTTTTTGATAACCCCAAACATTCCCAGATGTAGTTGTCCCTAAATACCCTATATACCATAATAAGATCTCCTCTTGGGTATCTGTAAGAGACACTGTACAAGTTCAGATATTTTAGTCTTTCATAATAACTTAGATTTTCACATCCATGGATCCCCTTGGATTCCCTTCGTATATTTCCAGTGTGCTCTTTCCAGTTTACTAATGCTTGTTTTCCTATAGGGTTTCCATATTGTTATTCCATACTCAAGTTTGGGTCTAATGTAACTAACAAGCAATGACTTCATTATGTTTGATTTCCTGGACTTTATAAATCTTTTTATACAGCCTGTATAGTTCTATAACTATCATTAACCAAACTGGTTGATATGATTAGAGAAACTCATAGCTGAATCTACCCATATACCCAGGTCCTTAAATGAGTCAACAGTTTCAATCACTGTGTGCTGTATTAAATATTTGCCTTTCAGTTTGTCTCCCAAATCACATATGCTTAGTTTTTGATGTATTTATCAACATATTATTCTCCTGTGCCCAAATGGTCAGTTTAGTAAAGTTATTTTGCAGACATGTCTTATCTGTAACACTTGTAATCAATTTACCTAATTTCAGGTTGTCTGCACACACACACACACATATATATATATATATATATAGATGTATATATATATATATATATATATATATATATATATATATATATATATATATATATATATATATATATATATATGTATATATATATATATATATATATATATATATATATATATATATATATATATATATATATATATATATATATATATATATATATGTATATATATATATATATATATATATATATATATATATATATATATATATATATATATATATATATATATATATATATATATATATATATATATATATATATATATATATATATATATATATATATATATATATATATATATATATATATATATATAGATATATATATATATATATATATATATATATATATATATATATATATATATATATATATATATATATATATATATATATATATATATATATATATATATATATATATATATATATATATATAGATATATATATATATATATATATATAGATATATATATAGATATAGACTATAGAACACCTCAGGTGGTAATAGATCTATTTTCAGCATATGCATGCTGATATATGGTTTCAAGTCCCAACCTATCCAGTTCTGACAATAACTTATCCAATATTACCTTCTCCATTATTTTTCCACAACATGAAAGTAAACTTGAGGTCTGTATGATTATGGGTTTGTCCTACTCCCCTTTCCCTTAAAGACAGGTTTAATAAGTGCATGTCTCCAATCTTAAGGAATCTCCTCATATTTATATGACCTAGTGAATAATGGATATAATGGTAGTGTAAGTTCTTGCTGAGGTGTTCTCAGGTCATTATTACTAATTCCATCTCATCCCCGCGCTTTGTTTGGATCCAGTTTGTGCAGTTCTTTTTCAATAAAATCTAATTTGATTGCAGTATTTGGGGTTACCTGGATGTCACTAGGACAACTTATCACCCCTTTTGTGGAGCCAGACTGTTTTGCATAAGATTTTGTAAATATATCTATAATCTGTTGTGTCTGAGAATAAATTTTAGAATCTGCATACGTTTTTTCAATTGTGTATCTTTACTCTTTCCACATCTTGTGTATCTCTAAAAAGGTTTCCTATTATGCTCAATATCTTTGTATACATTTTCTTCAAATGTTTCTTGATCTTGTCTAACAGCATGCTTAATCTGCTTGTCCAGCTTGTTTATTTCAGTTTTCAAAGTTGTACTTTGACCTCTCTTCCATTTCTTATACTTTTTGTCTCTCACCTTAATCAGGTATCGTGTTCTTGTGGAAATATATCGCCCTGATGTTGTATGCCTAGATCCTGATGTTAAACATTTGTTTGATTTTTTGCACTCAATTTTTCTCTCAAAATTTTCCACATTACACCTGCAGTTTTTCTGCTGAATACCTCACTCCATTTAGTTTTACATAGTAACTGGTTTGCTTCCATATAATCTGTAATTAACCTTCTATGCATTGACTTAGATTTCAGTTTGGCAGGAGACAGAATACAGGGATAGAGTCTTGAGGTGGTCTGTATAGGACATTTTACTTAACGGCCTGTATTATTTTAGTGAGGAACCTCTGCGGATGTTTCAGTTGTTGGATATGCCTGGTTAGGTGCATGCCACAGGGGAGTTGTACTCAATGATAGGTCTGATACATGCTGATTATAGTGGAATAATGACTTCCTTGGACTTAGATGCCATACCTTTGTTTAGACGTTGAGCAACACAGAATGATTTCTTCACTACTGTAGACATGTTATGGTCAAAGGTTAGATTACTGTATATGTGTGTCCCTAAGTCCCTGACTACTGGGTCATCTCTAAGGAGTGTGTTGTCAATATGATAGTTACGAGTGATGGTTGACTTCACAAAGGATAATAATATGCATTTCTTGGCATTTAGTTTTAGTCCATGGCTATGACACTAGTTGTTTGTCTGTGTCAGCCCTTCCTAGAGAACATTTGTATCAGTTTGCGATTCAATGACAGCTCCTAATTTGCAATCATCTGCACTCCACTTGTGACTGGCCTCTTTGTAGAGGTGGATTCCCAACTTCTAACTTCCCAAGTCCTGTCTGTGAGCCAGTTGGGCTATCCATCAGGTGACATACAGGTTTGTACCTAACCTCTTGAGTTTGTCAACAATGCCCAAGTGGAATATTGTGTAATATGCCTTGGCCAGGTCAAAGTAGGCAATGTGAACCATTTTGCCATCATCCGTTGCTTTGGTGACCTTTTTAAAGTTGAGTAGGCATCACCTGCCCTTGGCAAAACCTGACTGGGTTGGGTCCAGTGCCTGGAGGTTTACTATATCAATATTGAACATTTCCATGATAGTTCTTTCCATGGCTTTACAGAAAAGATGAGTGAGACTTATGGGTCTGTAGATGGCCCACCTTTGTGCAGAAGGATAACTGTTGTTGTTCGCCATTCATAAGGCATAAAGCCTACTTGGAGGCTATAGTTAAATAATTCTAGGGGACTTGATAGGTCATGTTTCATGCTATTTAGAAGGCATCCTTGGATATTGTCTGCACCTATTGATGTAGTGTTCTTGGCCTTAGAATATTAATGACCTTTTCCTAGTGATAGCAGGAGTAGTACATTTGATGGTAGATCCAGAGCGAAGGTTGAGGGGGAGAGAGGGGTAAAGTTGGAGCTGAATTTATTGGCCAGTAGGTTTGCTATATCTTCTGGCTCAGTATAGATGGCTCCATTTATAATGAACTCTGAATACAAGTGTGTATTGCTTTTGAGGTTGCAGACATAACTAAAGAATGCCTTGTGGTTGTCCTTTGCCTGAGAAGCTGAATTTACCTCAAATTTGGCTTTGGTAGACTTTATTTGGCCTCTGAGTTTGTTTAGTTTGATAAGAGTGCTTTTATCCTGCTGGGTGCTGCACCTCCTAATTTTTACCATGATTTTCTTCCTTCTCTTATACAGCTTATTGATTCTGTGATTCCACCAGGGTGCCTTGTTTTTTTGAGTTAGTATTGTACTTCTTCCTGGTGGGTACAGCTGCCTGTATGCAGCTATTAACATGCTTGTACAGAGTTTCCGTGAACAGTTCTGCATAGGCAGCATTGTTATCAGGTTTTATGGGGGCTTGAAATTTTGTCAGGTTATCACTTAATAGCAGGACGTTAGCCTTAGAGCAGTTTCTGAATATTCCAGGTTTAGCTGGATGTCCAGGTTTTATTTTTACTTCAAAGGAGACCATTTTGTGGTCTGACCTTACCAGGGAACATGTTACAGTAGAGGGTGTGCAGCACTCTCCCATATTAATGAGGACCAGCCTCAGTGTGGTTGCACCCATGGTTGGTGTATTGACAGTCTGGTTCAGGGAGTTTTTGTTTACAAAATCCAGGAATCCATGTACCTGCATGTTTGATGTTGTATAGGACTCTCAGTTAATGGTGGAGTAATTGCAGTCACCCATGAATATGGTATTGGGTTGGATGTGAGTATTTCCAGTAAGTTTAAATACATGGTATGGGTTTCCTGGGTAATAGATGGGGACCTATAGCTTGCATGGAAGTGGTATTGGATTTTGCCTATGGTGATCTGAACATGGAGCAGCTCCAATGCATTGCCCTGTTTGACCAGCCTTGAGGTATATTGATGTAAATCAAGACACCTCCACCTTTAGTCCTTGCCTGTGTAGTAGTTGGGCTAAATGTGTGGAAGGCATTATAACCTTTTACTGTTGGTGTACTCTGTGTGGATTTAAACCATGTCTCAGTTACTGCACAGATGTCGACATTCTCTAGGGAGAAGAAAGCTTGGTGTTTTTTGTTTAGACTCCTACCATTGATCAGTAATACCTTTAGATTTTCTCAGTTTTAATTTGCTATGTCGGACGTACTTTCAGTTTGGCATTGTCTAAAAAAGGCACTATGAGGAAGACAACATTTTAGCTAATATTCGAAAGCCTAGAGCAGAGAGGTGCAGACCATCCCTAGCAAAGCAGCATGGTCTGTTAACCATCTCCTTGCATACTGACAAATATTGCACCCCATTAGAATGACACCAGAAACTAAGCCAGTTATTAGTCAGTCATTGTTTGTTCATTTTGTGGCATCATCCTTGGAGAAGGTAACATGCTGCTGAATGCTAGGCTCATACTAGCCTGAGACATGTATTCTGAGAGTTTCATGATGTCTCTCTTCATAGTCTAGGGAGATACATCTCAGGTCATTTACTCCCACATGGACTAATATTTGAGTGGGATATTGTGTCACATGCCTTGGCCAGTTCAAGGTAGGCATTGTGAACCATTTTGCTCTCATCCTTTGCATTGGTGACCTTCTCAAAGAAGTCTACTAGGTTGAGTAGCCATGATCTGCCCTTTACTAAACCAAACTGGGATGGATCCGGTGTCTGGAGGTTCCCTATGTCATTATTGATCACTTCCATGATACTTCTTCCCATGGCTTTGCTTATCAGACAAACAGTACTTATGGGTCTGTCATTTTCAAGGTCTGTAGATTTTCCACCTTTGCACAGATGGATGTTAGTTGCTTTTCTCCATTTGTGAGACGTGAAGCCTGTTTGGAGACTACAGTTTGAGTGATTCCAGAGGGCCAGGTACAGTGGCAGTTTTTAGAGGAATATAAATACATCCCAGCATAATTATCCTTTCCTGTCAGTAACCCCTGTCACAAATCTGTCATTATTTGTTTTCCTCTTCTATTGCTATTGGAGCCACTTTATTAGTCTATATTATTCTCCCATTTTCTTTTGCCTCTGATATTCTGTTGAATGTCCACCTGAAATATTTTCCTTGTCAAATTCTCATGCTCATTGCTATTTAAATATGTCTCCTGCAACACTACTATTTCAACCTTTCACTTCTTAATATAATTCAGTACTCTCTGTTTTTTTGTCTGTACCTATAAGGCCATTTACATTCCATGATATAGACAGAGTACCCATTATTTAGTGAACCAAAAGGTGGTGTTGGCGCTTAATAAAAACAAACTGTGAACCAAAAAAATAAGCACCTGGGCGAGATGTACTCCAGAAATAAGTGAAAAAGAAAAAGGTTCTCCACCAGTAGAACGGAAAGTTTTGTGTCAGCAATTTATTAAAAAGTTTAGCACTTTCGTCAATCCACAGTTGACTTCATTAGAACAATGAATCACACAAAATACCAGTTTAAATGGATAATCCTTGTAGATAATTGGTTAAAATCTGTCCAATAACATTTAAAATTGTATGAATATATGAATATTAAACAGCACATGAATATTAAACATCGAGTCATAAAATAAACATGTTTACAACTAAACATCATTAAATCAGATGTAAGTCACAAAATTCATTGTGGGGACTAAACTGCTTATGCTTTTTCCTTTAAAATGGGCATAATACTCAAATGGTCATTCAAACCGGGGGGGGGGGTGCTAGCCTCAGCTGCCATAACAATTCTTTCTTGCACAAAATGTTTTGCCAATCACCCCCTCTAAGGTCTGTGTCTACCATATCCAAAATAGCAAACTTATAACCCGTAAAACCTGCACAATTCAAACTATGCCTAAACAAGGCATTAGTTTCTTTTTTTTGTTTTTAACATCATAAAGATGTTCATAAATTATTGTTTTAAACAATCTCTCCATTTTCCCAACATAGAACGAAGTGCAGGAATTACATTTAGCAAAATACACTAATTTACTTGAAAGGCAGTTACCTTTCCTAAAGTAAAGGGTATTAAGTACTGGTGTTAACCAAGGTGATGAATTTTGTTATCAAGGTGTATTGGCAGTAGGGGCATCTTCCACAAGGTCTGGTTCCACTCATTCTATCCTTGTTGTCAATTTTGGCATTTTTCCTCTCCAAAATAGTCTTCAAATTGGAACCGATCTTAGTGGCAAACGTATGTTGGGTGCCCAAAATATCATATATTTCACAATTAGTTCTAAAAATACTCCAGTTTTTATTAAGAATGTCTTTAATTCCCTTGTAATGGGGGACTATATTGAACAACACAGGCCTGCTGAAAATCAATGTCAGCCCCAGTCTCCGCCTGTTTCCCCATGTCTGAACATATGTTAAGCCCCCCTCCCTAAAAGTGGTGGATATTTTTTACCCCACTCTTCCAAAACGTTGTGAAGAATGGGATCAATAAATTCAACGGGGTACCCCCTGTCCAAAAACATCTCCTTGAGAAATCCAAACTCCTTGATAACCTCATCCTTGGTAGAAGTCATTCTAGCTATTCTAAATAGCCTGACCCTTAATAATCCCTTTCTTCTGAAATGTAGGTTGATGACTATTGTAGTGTAAATAGCTGTTACAGAAAGTGTTTTTCCGATAAATCTTGGATATAAAACACTCCTTTCCTTTTATTAACTTGATGTCCAAATAACTAATTTCCTCTGAATGACAGACATAAGTAAATTTCAAAAAACTAGCCATTACAAGGGAGGGGTGTGACCTTAGTCAGGTTTTAGCCACAAAGAAAGCTGGCAACCCTAGATGTGACATTTAGATCATGCATATATAAGGTATCATCAGTTCTTAACCTGTTGAGCCTAACACACTGATTTTTTATAATGTTCATTTTCAAGTGACCCAGATGCTTACTGGAATAATGCAAAAAATAATGGTTGCTTTTTTATAATTAATATAAGCATATTTCTTGCTACTAAAATCTTTAAAAACTGAATCATCCAGGAAATCGATGTTAGTCATTGTTTATAAACTAAAAATGAAACTAGACTTGAGGTCAAAATATAAAGAAATGTTTCACTCTGCTTCTCAAGTTGTTAAGCATTCCATTAAACATGGATATCATGCCAATATCTACAGCAACTGCCACTGGCTCTGTCATCTGCAGGCATGCCTGCTTAACGCTCAAGCCTTTACCAAATGTCTGCCTATATAAAGATGTGCTATTTGGGGGTCCCAAAGTCTTTAAAAAGAAGGCGGTGGGAAGTGAAGTGATGCCAGTGGAAAAACAACTTTTTTTTTTTTTTCTGCTACTGTGGTATAACAGAAATTACTGTGCAAAGCCAGGTCTTTCATTTAAAAAAGCAATTCAAATAAATCTAAACAGCAAATTTCAGGCAAAGGTCAGTTTAAAAAAAAAACATAGCAAGGGGACTCTTAATAGCAAGCAAGGTGGGTTCTAAGGCACCAGTAATATTGGAGAGATGGGCCCTGACTACACCTATTCGGTCCCCTTCCTCTTTCCCACCCAAATCGGTTATCCCCCTTCCCCAACAGTTGGCGACAAAGTTTGTTTACATCACATTACAGGAAGCAATTGCTTCACTTTCCTGGATTTTAAGCATTATAAAAAGAGGTTACAAGCTTTAATTGAATTCTAGTGCAACATCCTTAGACATTCCTCAGGTTCCCAAAGATTAGGAACATCTTATGCCCATATTGTTTCAAACCTCCTGTTAAGAATGATAGAATTGGTGCCTCCACACCTTGGGAAAAGGATTTTATTCAAGTCTGTTTAAAGTCCCCAGGAAAGAAGTTGACTTGAGGCAGATTGTAGATCTATCCAGAGCCAAGGGTTCCTTACTTCAAAATGCTAACCCTTTAAACTCTTGCTTTTTCTGCACCCAAAAGCTGTATTGGTTACCCTGGATTTAAAGGATGCTTTCTTACGCATTCCTCTCCACAGTTGTCACAGAAAATATGTACGATTCTGTGTTGTGGACTTACTCTGTCAATTTATTTCTTTACACTTTGGGATTTCTGTAGCAACAAAGGTATTCATAAAGTATTTTGTTTCAATTATAGCATTTTATAGGCTCCAGGAAATTCACATCTGTCCTTACCTATACAGTTGCCTGATTCATGTTTTTTCTATTTCAGAGATACTAAAGTTCTCAATGAATGTTCTTTAGAATCTAGAATTCACTCGATGTTAATAAATCTTCTCTAATTCCTTCCTTCACAGTGATCTTGCCTAATAGATACCACATTACAGAAAGCCTTTCTCCCATGTGACAGACAAGGAGCATGCAAAAGCTATGTTGTAAATCTTTGCAAAGCAGAAGTCTCTTCATACTGTGAATTTTTAAAAGCCCTTGAGGTTCGTGACTTAAACTATTCTCATTGTTCCTTATGCCAGGCTGCATATGAGGAAATTCCAGTGGTATATACGGCCATTGTGGACCCATCAGAATTCTCTTTCAGCAAGTTCCAGTAATTCTTTGTCTAGTTCATGACTTATGGTGAGCCAAACAGGTGGACTTCAAGGTGTGAGTTCTCTTTCTAAAACCTCCACCAGTACAGAGCATTGTGACGGAGGTCTCAGACTTTTCATGGGAATTGGGCTGTAAAGAAACCAAGGTTTAGTGTGTATGGAGCCCTTTGTTCCAGAAAAGTCAAATTAGCATCAAAGAGATGATGCCCCTAATCAGTGGTCTCAAAGTTCTTCACCATCTGTGGAGTAGTGTATGGCAATGACACAGTTATATAGTACATAAACAAGATCTTAACTCTTTACAGATTAGCCATGACAGCTTGTGAGGTGGCCATTCAACACAACCAGTTTCCTCAAACAGTATACATTCCTTACCATCTAAACATAGTAGTAAATTTTCTGAACAGGTCCAAAACGGAGCCTCATAAATGGATGTTAAACTGAGAGGTCTTCAGTTCATTCATCAAATCAGAGTTCCTCAAATAGACTTATTTGGATCAATACAAAACAGTCAGTTGAGTCTGTTTTGCTCCAGTTCTCCTTGTAAACACAGCAATGACAAAATATGTTTTTAGGTAACATGGAAGGGGAAGTTTCTGTATGCCTTTCCTCTGATTCCGAAAGTGCTTCCAAAAATAAGAAGGGGCAGTCTGAGAATATTGCTCTTCACCTCCTTTTGACCAGGACAGCACTGGTTTTCTCTTCTCAAGGAACTGGCCAGGTGTAATTTCCAGAATGTATCTGTCTTCTCTATTCCCTTACTCTGGACAGTGGATCACTGATAGTTCAGAATCTACAGACCCTGAAGCTCACAATATAGCCACATAATTTAACCTCAATAATAATATAACCCCAACTGATATTATATGCTCTCTCTCATTACTGCATCATCTGCTGTGGTATTTTATATCTATGTTCCTGCATCTCTTATCTCTCATTACTACATCTTTTCCTCTTGCTGTTTTACATCCATGTTGCTGTCTTATTCTGCTTGTGATCTCTAATCATTTCAGTTCACTATGTAAGATGTATTTTTATTGTTTGCAGAATGAATGCAGCTCACGTGCATTTGTAAATTTTTGAATTTTCTGCTGTACAACTGTTTGAAAATTAAACTGTAAAATGTTATTTTCAGGAGTGGCTCATGCTATAGGACTGCAGCTCCCGCCCAGATGTCTGTGTATTGATGACCACAAGGTCACCGGACTGCATCACCCACAGGCTGGAGGTTCCAGCCTACTCCCGTGACGTCTCGCGGGGAAACAGCTTGTGCGGGCTGCTACAGAGGATGACCAGAGTTGCTGGGGTAGGAAGCAGTTGCACGGGCTGCTACGGAGGGCAAACAGAGGTGCTGGGGCTGCTACTAACAGAGTTTGATCCGATCTATGGAGGGAGAATGAACTGAGTTGCTGATATGGAGGTAGGGTGCTACAAACAAATGGAGGGGTGCGTGTGTGTGTGTGTGTGTGTGTGTGTGTGTGTGTGTGTGTGTGTGTGTGTGTGTGTGTGTGTGAGTGCGTGTGTGTGTGTGTGAAATGCCCCAGGTGCTACATACAGGTGGTTAGAGAGAACACATGGTGGTGAGTAGAGAATACTCAGGCTTGAACCCTGTACCTTGAGTGCAAGTAGTAAGGGCCTGAATTCCCTACCCACCACCATCTGTAAAATAATTGCAGATTTTTGCATCATATTTGTTCTGTTCCTCATAAAATCTGTGGTTTCTGTATGTTTGTTGTTGCTAGCAAAGTCAGTAGTGCAGTGGTGCACTGGCAGTATTGCTGCCTGACAGCTACAGGTTCTCTGGTTTGATTCTTGGCTGGGGTGCTTTCTCTGTGGAGTCTGCATGTCTTCCTATCTTACAAAGACATGTATCTGGAGTGTTTCTCCCTGCTCTGATGAAAATTGGCTTTTGTTCCAAGTCAGACTTTCCTGGTTAACAAATGTTAAATAAAAATAACAGGCATTTGAATTTCAGACTTCATATTCTTAAGAAAGTACATGGATATTTGAAATCTGTCCTTATTTTTGGGACTGTATTCCCCCATTATTGGCTTCGTCCAGGTTTTTTATGCTAAGGTTGAGATCTATGGTGAGAATTGAATTCACTGAATATGTTTGGGGGCTGTCTTCCCCCATTACCGGCTTTGTCCATGTGTTTTTTGCTAAGAGGTTGAGAGGTATGGTGAGAACTGAATATGTTTGGGGGCTGTATTCCCCCATTATTGGCTTTCTTCAGGTGTTTTGTGCTAAGAGGTTGACAGCTATGGTGAGAACTGAATTCATTAAATGGTAGTCATTTAAGTTTCAGTCTTCCTCTCTTTCACAAAACAGCTGATTTGGCATAGTGGTATGTTGCTCTGACTGTTTTGCACAGGGTTCCCCACGGTTTAAGGCTTGGCAGTGAAATGTATGATGGTAACGTAGCATTTTATTGTAGCAACTTTCCAACATTATACAAGCAATGTTTAAAATGTGTCCCTGGTTTTTGGGCTTTAGCCCCCCCCCCCACACCATTAAATTTTAGCTTTTTACAGATTTCTTGTGCTGCAAAGTTCAGAGATACAGTGGAGTGTCGAGTATATTTTACAAGGAGCTGCAGGGGAACAAAAGTTTAGTACTGCTTATGGCGAGTCTACTTGCATTGTTAATAGCACAACAAGTAGTGTACTTGCTTTTGATGCAGAAGGCTGTGGGTTCTACTCCCACAGTAGGTAGATGCATTGCTGATACTGTACTGTGTTGTAAATGGGGTGGATGCTGCAGTCCTTTTTGCCGAAGGTACCTAGTAACTATGAACCTGTCAGTTTGCCATCCATTCCCTACTATGATATTACTAGGTTATCATTTTTTTAATGCAACATGGGCAATTTATTCCTCAAGGGCAACAACCATTTTATTTGTAGATGAAACAATGACATATAAAGTTGTTTGCTAGCAGCAACCTCTTCATTAGTTACAAATTTCTTTAATTTGGAATTTAGATGACTTGTATCTTCAGAGATTGTGCATATTTACTGATACTGGTGGACTGTAGAAGTTTGAGTAGACTTTTATGATGGAAATGTAAGTTTGAGTAGACTTTTATGATGGAGATCTTCTTAATTGAGCAGTTTTGTCATTATTGGTGCATGCATTTTGCTTCATTGTTTACTGGAAAAATGTTCAAAACAATACTTTTAAAATGCCCTCTAACAACTGTACTGTATTGTATTCTACAAGGAATATAATTTAATAAAATCAGGAAGGTGTATCAAAGAGCATGTGTATGTTTCGTGTTCAAGGGGTCTATGATTTGAAAACAGAACAAAGTTAATCTTTATCTGCCACTGGCAAAATGTATTTTCTTTGAATGTGGGTTTCAATGCTATTTCAATGAATGTGAGTTTCAAGGGCAGAGAAGTTTTAATGCTAAGTCTATTTTCATTGTCAGACTGCATTGCTTTGTTTAGCAGATCTCTATTAGGGTCTGTGCTGTAAAATGCAAAATAAAACTTTCAAATGAAATCCAAATCATTGCAGATGTAAAGCAGTATGCACATTACAGTGTTTATGGTAAATGGGGTGAAATAACCAAGGAATGGGACATTGGAATGGCTGCAGGGGGGAGGCTCTATTCGACCATGATTTTGTGGGGGGGGGGGGGCAACAAACTCAGACAGCCACGGCTGAACTATACCTCTCAACTGTCCAGATTTTTGCAGAATGACTAGATTGTTGCTTCTTATTTTTGGTTTGCTCCTCATAAAATTTGTGGTTTTCTGGCAAATCATTTAGGAATGAAGTCACTAAATAATGACAGACATTGAGTTTCAAGACATTATAACCTTCAGAAAAATGCTTGCTAAAGCAAGACCTGTTATTCTATCAAATGGCTTAAGTTTATACAAGAGCAATTTTTAGTACTGTTTGTATGTTCCCCCAATATATTTATTTGGCCTTGTCCAAATTTTCTGCATTAAGAGGTTGAGAGGTACGTGCAAATAAATCGCTTTATAGAATTAGGAGTATCCAAACCTCTCAACTGTCCCCAAGTTTGGCTCAAAATGTTGCTCTCCCCCTAATAATTCCTCTACAAAATGGCAATTTTGGAAGAAAACATGAAGGGTTTACAATTATAAATAACTGTAATGATCAGAGTTACGGATTACTTTTATTTCATAAATGCATATAACTGCTCTTATTTTGTCAGCTGCTCAAGTTAACAGTACTAATATTAAAAAAGTGTCCCTTCTTTGACAGATTCCCAGCTGTATTGTGTGGCAATTTTATATTTTTGCATCACATTTTTGGTCTGTTTTTCATAGAATTGTGGTTTTCTGACAAATTAGTGGCAAATCATTAAAGATTGAAGTTAGAAAATAATGGCAGACATTTGAGTTTCCTATTTCATACCTTCAGAAATTCATACTAATGCAAGACCTACTACTATTCTATTATCTTTCTAAGTTTATAGGAGCAATATTTAAAAATTGTCCTTATTTTTGGGCCTGTGTCCCACTTCTGTGTATGGCTTTGTCCAGATTTCTTGCTCTGAGGTTGAGATGTATGAGTGTCAGAGCCATCACCATCAGCCAGAGACATTTCAAATTGTGACATACTTGTTGCACCCCACTCCCCCATGTAGTGACTCTGGATATGTCCAAGCAAGGCAAGGAGTAGTTATGCAGTGTAAGGGAACAGAGTATTCCCCCCATCCAAGATAGACACAAGTACGACAGTGGCTTTTCATCTGTCCTTGATTTTGCAGAGTGTTCTGGTTTTCTTAAATATTTTTATATTGTTGATTTATGCTTCTTATTATTCAGAAAATGCATGCTGCCACAGTGCCCTGTTGCTTTGTGTTTAAGTAGCAGTGCTTTAATGACCATTGGGTAAGCCTGTCTGAGATTGTAAGATGCAAGTAACCTTTAATAAGCATACTGTCAAATAATTACCAACACCGAAAGCCTTTTTGTTGCCATGTAGAGAATATTTATATAACTAAATAATGTAAAAGCCTTCGGTATTGAAATGCATATGACAATATTTGTAATAAAGGACAGGATTACAGTATTTTCAGAAGCTCATTACATTTGTAGGAGGTTTGCAGTCATCTTTGCAGGCTTTACCTGTAAACTCAACAAAATGCCAATCCATCAGGTGTGGTCCATAACCTGTGCAGTAATCCTTTAAGCAATTTGTCTTGAGTTGTTTGTTGTTTGCTGTTCATTTTTTACTTTGATCATGTTTTCCCCATGAAACAAGTAGATAGTTGTTGTCAGGCAGCAGGTCTTTTTTGGATAAGATACATTTTTACAAGTGGGGGTATCACAGAGATTTCTATTTTCAGCATGTTACTTGGCACTTTTATAAAGCTGAATATAAGTTATAATTAGAACTCCAGTGCAAGGAGAAGCTTGTTTTTATTTATACTTGATTTTAACTAGTATTCCAGTAATGTATTTAAAAAGTAGTTTATTTTTTCATGCCTTACAACCTTTTTCTTACCATCTAGATATTAAGTAAGCTATCATGTAGCCAATGCATTGAAATATTTTTTTCTTCTACACTTCATTTTGTCTTGATTGGACTCTCGTAATGATGGTTTGGCACACAGGGCAGCGTATTTAATTAATGTTCCAGTTGTGTTTTTGAGCATGGCTCCACCTCTTCCCATTGGCCCCAGCCATTCAGCTGTCTCCTGCAGCCCCCCATTAATATGAAGTCACCAGCCACCACTGGTTATTTTGTATAAATTCATGTGGATCTTTTCTCCCTGGCCCTCTGCTGAAAAGGGCCCTGTCAGTTGGATCATCTCAGTAAACAAATGTAAATAAAATATTAATAAATAATATGGATGATAGGATTTTAATTCCTTTCAGACCGCAGTTCTGTCAGGATATTCTGTTTGGTGTCAAAATAGAGGATGTGACCCCAGTACAGCAGGGGTACCCAGAGTCCTTAAATATCTTGAATTGCATAGATCTGGTTTATCCTAAACATCTGTCACGGTACATCTTTTCATCTATTTCTGATTGTTTGTCTCTGGATTCTCATATATCTAACTCTAATCAAATCAATGTTTGTCAAAGTAGATCTTCACGCTAAACCTCCAAGAAAGAGTGGCTCCTCCGTAAGGTTAGAATTTTGAATTATAAAAGCTAACTCTTTCTCTTTCTGAGACAGCTGTCATGGAAAACTGCCATGCTAGTAGCCATCACCTCAGGTTGAGTAGTTTGAGTTACAGGCCCTTTTGTGTATTCCTTTTTTTTTTTCTGTAAAAAATAGCATAAGCCTTTGGACCAGTCCTGCTTTCACGACTAAAGTGGTTTCTGAATTTACTCTCTAACGAACTATTCACGTACCTGATTTCTTTCCAAATCTGCTGAACAAGGCAGAAAGAACTGTTTGTTAAATGTTAATAAACTGCTTAGGTTTTGCATGGAAAAGACAAAAGGCCTGAAAAACGCTAATTGTTCCTGTCCTTTGATAGTAAGAAACAGGCAAATAATTTCCAAATGAATCTGCAATGAATTTCTCTTCTATTGTACAGATCATAGCAAGCAGCTACCGGGAAGACTTAAAGCCCAATCTGCCAGGGCTGTAGCTACTTCAGGGGCTTTCATGCAAGCAGCAGACTCGCCAACAAGACAGGTAACAGTCTTGTTCCCACTTTGCACTTATGACCATCAAGTCTTTTCTAGTAAGGCTCCAGGCTTGTAAAAACTAAAAGCACTGTTGGAGACTCCCAGCTGGTTGAGGAAGGTTCATAGGTAGGTATTAGGCTATCAGCCCAAGGGCCTACATAAGCCTAGCCAACAAGGTTCCCTGGCTTACGCCACCCAAGAAAGTTCTTTTCTTGTGCCACTATTGAGCAGAGACACAGAAGTGATCCCTGGGATGTATTTCCTATTTCCCATCCACTCATCAAGGTTTTTCTTGAAGAGTGCTAATGAAGAACTTTGCTTGACATAGATGGGTAGCCTGTTCCAGAGTATGGGAAGTCTCTGGGACAGGAATCTATCCCTCCAGCATGTCCTGTTTATTGTGGTGACAAGGTTTAGGTCCCTAGAGTATGTAGCTCGGAGGGATTGGGATTTCTTTAGGAGTAGCATGTCCAACAGCTCTGGGTTTGACATAGCTTTATATGTTAGGCAGAGATCACCTCGGAGTAGGCGATATGCTACGGAATAAAGCTGGAGTTTTTTGAGGCGATCAGTGTAGGGCATTTGTTTGAGGTCAGTAATCCTCTTTGTGAGGTACTTCTGTGGCCTTTCCAGCTGCTGCAGATGCGTTGTGAGGTACATTCCAAAAGGGGCGTTGTACTCTATAATGGGTCTAATGAGTGTCGAGTAGAGGGGAACAATGACCTCTCTTTTCCTGCATGAGAATCATTTTATGATGAGGTGTGTCACTTAGAAGGACTTCCTGACTACTGTGGCAATGTGACTATCAAGGGACAGACTACTGTCCACCTGGGTCCCAAGGTCTCTTATCACGCATTCGGTGTTAAGTAGATTGCTGCCTATGTGGTAGTTCATGGGTACAGAGTTTTTACCAAAGGGGATGACACTGCACTTTTTGGCATTGAGCTTGAGGCCATGGCTCTGACACCAGGCATCTGTCTCAGTGAGGCCCTTCTGTAGGATGTCCACATCATTTGGGGACTTGACTATGTCTCCTAGTTTGCAGTCATCTACGAAGAGGCCTTCTGTGTTAGCCTGTACTTCAGAGAAGTAGATACCTAACAGGAGAGGTAAATCTAGTTTTTACCTGTGTGTGAAATCTGGCCTGGTGTTTTTGTTCGGTGTGGCAGATAGATACTTATATTACCTAGTCTGTACTTTTCACATGTTTTTGACATGTGTTGATTTATTTCTTGAGTGATGCTTTAAATACACAGGGAATATCTGTGTCTTTGTCTTTTCTGATAATACTCAAGGCATACAAAAACTACAAGCACTGTTGATGACTCCCTCCTGGTTATTTTCCTACCCACCCTAATATTCTTTGATCTGCTTTTTAAACTTGATGATTTTGAGATACCCACCCTTACTGTAAATTGAACTTTATAAGCGCCTCCCTTTCTACACTGCTGTTTGTATCTTTAATCATTTATTTGCCTTTCCTTGTGCTTATTTTGAAAAAAAAAAATGAAAAGCATTTCACTCCAGACACTTTCACTGTGCTTTTAAATTAGGTTGGACTGGGATTATTCATCTAGTAGAGTAGGTGTTTACAGACCTCTCAAGCAATCGGGGACAAATTTCAACAGAATCAGGGACAAGTCACAAAAAAATCAGGGACAATCAGGGACATTTTTAAAATATTAGTGCTATTAACTTGAAACATTGACAGAATCAGAGCATATGAATTAATACACATTTTCTGAAGTAAAAGAAGTCTATAACTCTTAATTATTGTCATTATTCATTAAGTGTAATTCACCACCTTTCCTCCAAAAGTCACTAGTTTTAGGAGGGATTAAGAGGGACAGAGCTAAAACTTGAGTCAAAATCAGGGACAGTTGAGAGGTATGGGTGTTTACCTGGTCTGTCTACATTGGGAAGCACACAAAGTGTAGTTGTATTGGCCATATTGCTCAGTAGTCAGATTTCTGTATTTCCAGTGCCTGGTATAAATTTGGCACATTTACGTGGAGCTTCTCACTGTGCCAGTGCGCTGTACAGTTGCAAACATATGGAAACATTGCTTATTTTCATTATACTGTGAAAGTTTCCTGTGCTGTTTTATTGTCCTTCAGAGTTTAAAGTTGCGTTTTCATACCCCTGTAAATGCTGCTGTTCTGCACTGAAATACATTGTATCTAGTGTTTTAGTCAGTATTTGTCATATGTTTGAGGTTCTTTAACACTGGAGCTCCAAATTAGTCATTTTACATTAAAAGGATCAAAGTCTGCACTCTTGTGGCAGGAGAGGGCTTTTTTTACCCGTCTGTGCTGGAAATTGCTGGTGGAAAGCTCATTATGTACTTACCTGATTGACCTTAGGGCATAGTTAGTGTAGAACTTGCTTTTTTCTGATCGTATATAAGCCTCACATTTGTGAGAAGCTGCTTTTCTTGCAGTGGCACTTCTGGTGCCTTGTATGCATGCAATCACTACAACTTGAAATTTCCCTTAAAAAACACCTGAAACTTTACCTCAGTCTCATGTTACTCATGAGGCAACTAGTTTGTTTGGTAGCAGCATTGACGTATTTAGTTAAGACTTTGGTTTACCTTACCTTATTATAGCACCCAGGACTATTGTTGCTCATAGAGCATCTGGTTTGGGCAATGGGCAGCATTGCTGGTTAGGTTAGCTGCAGATTACATCAAGTAAGCACCCTTCACTCATCCATTCACAAAATTCTCCACTCATCCCTTGCAAGTACACATTAGGACATGCAGCCATGATTGGGCACTTTCCTACTATCTATGCATTCTGCTTGGTGGACTTGGGCACCCTGAGGCAATGTAACAATTGCCATATGTACACTGACAACCACTTAGTTCTCAAACAGACAAATACAGTATGTGAGAAATATAGTTACAGACCAACACTGGAGGTAAACTCTCACATACAGACACAAAAAGCAACAAACAGATTATCAGTGACTCGCACACGTCACTCACCGCGCACACAAAGGATGACACGCAAAGATCCCCAGATGGAGAGGTGCTCACATACAACCTACACAAACCTCAAATGCCTCTCAGGTGAAACTCCACATCAACACAAACAACACAATTATCATCACAACACTTAAAGCCACATCTCATTGTGGCTCAGCTAACAAGCCCATAAGGCAAAACAATCCACAACCCAATATTATGGTCATAGGAGACTCCATTGTGAGACACTGATTTCCTTCTTACCTTGCTGGATAAGAGGAAGGTTACAGTTAGTTGCCTGCCAGGGGCCAAGATTCACTAGATCATGTAAGCACTCAGGTCACTTACACAGAAGTACCAGTATACCTCAGTCACATTCCATGTGGGCATGAATGACCTTAGACTATATGAAGAGAGACATGATAAAACTCTCAGAATATGTGTTACAGACAGATATGAGCCTAGCATTGAGAAGAATTCTACCCTCTCCAAGGACGATGCCATAATACCAGCAGAAAATAATTGACTTTAACAATTGTTGTAGCTACTAGTATCAATGCTAGTGGGTCCAATACTTGTCATTCTGGGAGGACATGGCCAACAGGCTGCACTGCTTTGTCAGGGATGATCTTCACCTGTAGGCTTTTGGATATTTGCCAAAACATTATTCACCCCTTTAGTGCCTTTTTCCGGTATTGCCAAACAGACAAACCTTACAACATTACAAAAGCTACCAAGGACAGGCTAAAGGTGTTACTGCTCAATACTGAGGAGTTTTAAAAAGAAACTATTCTCTCTGAAAGCTCTTTTCACCTGCTGACATCTGTGCAGTTACTGAAACATGGTTCAAAACCATGGAATGCATTTTGGCAGTACATGGCTATAATGCCTGTCATACTTTCTTACCACCCACTAAACATGAAAGAGCAAAAGGTGGAGGTGTATTTATCTACATAAAGGATAAGTGCACCTCAGGGCTGGTCAAACAATATGGCATGGTTGAGTTACTCCATGTCCAACTAACCTTGGGAAAATCCCATTACCATATTCTTGCTAGCTACAGGTTCCTCACTATGGACCAGGAAGCCCATACATCATACCTGAAATTACTAGAGTCACTCACCATCCAGTGCAATACCATACCCATAGATGATTTTAACTACCCCTTCATTAAGCAGGAGGCATAAATGGCCACTAACATCCATTCCCAAAGATTTCTTGACTGTGTATATGCAAATGTCCTGGAGCATCTAGTCTGCACTCCCAGTAGGGGAACAAATATCCTAGATCTGGTACTCACAAATATTGGAGAGTGCAGTACTGCCCACCACACACATGTGATGTCCCCACTGGTAAGATGAGATCACAGAGTGGTCTCTCCTGAAATAAAGGAAAAACTGGTCCCCTCACCTAACTCTAAAAACATTAAGAACTTCTCTAAGGTAAACTGCTTCTATTAAGGGATGGTATACTTAGTTTCTAAGCTCTCCCAAATCGAGAAAACACAGAAATCTATGCAGAGGAGTACACAGTAGCCCTGTACGACCATATAACCTGCATAGAAATGGCAGTACCAGATCAAAATAAACCCAGGTCAAACTGCATAAATAAGCCACCATGGTGGATGCTTGATATTAGGATGTACGACAAAAGAAAGAAAATCTTGTTGAAAAGTAAAAGGGAATGTGCACAACAGAGCAAAAAGTCCCTCCTTAGTCTAAACAAGTGAATAAAAGTAGTAGTCAAGTCTCTGCAAGGAAACTTTGGGGTAAAAATAGTCTCCAAAGCTAAGGATAACCGTAAGGCATTTTTCAGTTATTTCTGCAATCTTAAAGGCAACACATAATGTGTGGAATTAGTTGCAGATGGCATCTCCTACACTTAGATGAAATAAATTCAACTTAAATTTCATCACCCCAGTATTCCCCCCAAGAAATACTGTCTCCACTCCACTGCCATTTATCACCAAAGAACAGGTTGTCACTAAGGTCTCTAAGGCTATAAACATGGTTTCATTGGGCCTGATACTATACCAGGTTGCTTCTTAAACAGCTTAAATCAGGACTTATCAGGCCCCTTAGGTCTCTATTTAACCACTGCCTCCAGACAGGTTTTGTCCCCACAGAGTAGAGGACAGCAACAGTTATCCCTCAGCTTAAAAGGGGACAATATACTGACTCAGGAAATGACACACCCGTAAGTATGACCAGTTTTACAGTGGATATAAAAAGTTTAGACACCCCTGATAAAATGCCATATTTTTGTGATATAAAAAATGAGACAACAATCAATCATTTCAAAACTTTTCCTACCTTTAATGTGACCTATAGCCTGTACAATTCAATTGAAAAACAAACAAATCTGTTAGGGGAAGGATATAAAAAATAAAAAACTTACAATAATCTGGTTGCATAAGTGTGCACACCCTTAAACTAATACTTTGTTGATGCACCTTTTGATTTAATTACAGCATTCAGTCTTCTTGAATACTCACCTGCCATCAATTAAAGAGACTCTGATTAACCCCCAAAAAAGTTCAGCTGTCCTAGAAGGATTTCCCCGACATTTACTCAGTTGCCTGCTACAGCAAAAGCCATGGTTTGCAGAGAGCTTATAAAGCATCAAAGGGATCTCATTGTTGAAAGGTATCAGTCAGGACAGGAGAAGGGTACAAACAAATTTTCACAGCATTGGATATACCATGGAATACAGTGAAGACAGTCATCAAAAAGTGGAGAGAATATGTGCCAACAGTGAAACTGGACTTCCCTCTAAAATTGATGAAAAGACAAGACAAAAAACTGGCCAGGGAGCCTGCCAAGAGACCTACAGCAGCACTGAAGGAGCTGCAGGAATTTCTGGCAAGTACTGGTTGTGTACTACATGTAACAACAATCTCCCATATTCTCCATATGTCTGGGCTATGGGGTAGGGTTGCAAGATGGAAGCCTTTTCTCACAACAGAAAAACATCCAGACCTAGCTAAAATTTGCAAAATAATACATCAGTTCTCCCAAAAGCATGTGGGAAAATGTATTACGGTGTGATGAGACTTTTTGGCCACAATTCCAAAAGGTATGTTTGGTGCAAAAACAACACATCTGAAGTTGTTATTCTTCTTCATATTCATCACTGATGGGTTCAGTTCTGAGCCCTCGGAACCGAGTCAGCCTTCTATGAAGCTTGCTTGCACCAAAAACTCTCGAGCTAAGCTGCTACCCACAATGCCCTTCACTTACTTACCCCAGATCTCGTTTGCTGCGCAGCCATATAGCAGCATTTCACCGAGCTCTCCAGTGTTATATTTTTCTAAATTTTACCAGTTTTTGTGGATTTTTCCTGTTAGTTTGCTAATTTCTTGTATCTTTACTACACTCAGCTCTACCCACGGGTCTATATTAGAACATCGACTTTTTAAAACATCGAATGTTCTAATATCGACCCCTATTCAGTGAACGCGGACAGCATCGAACATGCACAACAGCGACTTTTTTCCAAGGAAAAAAATTTGCTGTTCTGACACACATACACACAACACAAACACAACAAACAAACAGCAATCCACACACATACACCTAAAATCCTACATCTAACCCTACACTAAACTGTACACACACCACTACCTATCCACTTACCTTAACCCAAACCCTAATCCTAAGGTCCATCACTATCGCACACTCACCTCATCCGAGCCCTAACCCTAACTCTAACTCACCTACCCCGACCTAACCTTTACGTCCACACAATCACACACTTACCTGACCCGTGCCCTAACCCTAAGTCACCTACCCCATGCCCTAAATCTCACATCCACACAATCGCACACTTACCTGATCCTCACCCGTAACTTTCCACCACAGTGCTGAACATAGCGAAGCCACGGGAACGGCCAACCGAATTCCTTCCCTAGGAAGACATTTGGTGTTCCGCAGCTTCGCTATTTTCAGCGTTCTCTGAATAGGGATCAATATTAGAACATTCAAAGTTGTGAAACTTCAATGTTCTAATATAGACCTCTACCCACAGGTATTTCCTTTTGTACCATTGTTGGTATTGGCCCTTCTACCCTTGGGTATTCCTAATACCATTGTTGGTATTTCCCTCTTTCCTTCTTTTCTTCACTTTCTTCTATTTTTGTGTGTGTGAGTGTTTCCTATTAAGTCTGAGAAAAAAGGGACTACAGGGTTTAAACATTGCTCTTCTTGCAGTGGTAAACTCCCGAGTAGTGACCTTCATAAAGAGTATGTATTGTTTGAGAGTTCCGCATTTATCGGCAAAACCTCCATGTGATATTTGTGCCAGCTTCAGTCTGCAGATGCTGAATGAGCGACAAAATAAATTGATCCTTAAGGGCCTGCTTCCTTCGCCTTTTTCGTAGGCTATTTCTGCATTGGAGGTCTCATCTCCTCCTCCTGTAGACAAGAAATGTCCTTGCTCAGACCTCTCTTCACTGGCCGGTGATAGGGGCAAAAGCCATAAGCACAAGGCCCATAAGAGTTCCACTGAGCACTGTACTGCCTCCTCGGTTCCAACCACCTCGGCTCTGAGTTTGGCTCCAGTGATACATACCGAGTTTGCCTCGTCAGTGCCTGCCCTGGCTCAGACTATGGTGCCAACTACAACCTCGATTCCAACCAGTTTGTCTGCCTTCATCTCGGCACCAATGTCCCCCACCTCCATCCCGACGTCGGTTCTGACAACAACTTTGGAGCCATTATTGAACTCCACCCCAGCTGTGACCGTGTTCTCTGCTCCAATCATTCCTTTGTTGCCAGTTTCCAAATTGGAATCATCGGTGCTGTTCTGTGATGCTCCACGAACCCAGTGTTCTCTGTCTGCAGATACTTTTGCCGGACAAGCCATCAGTCCCTTTTTAGACTGGCCTGATTCCCTCTCAGGGGCATTGGTAAGGTCCACCAGGAGCCTTTCAGAATTGGATGTGGTGCACCTTTTTGATCAGCTGCTGCCCGCCAGGGGAATTACAAGTTTTCCTAGACCCCACCCCACTCTCTACTTTGGATCTATTTGCACTGGTGACCCCTACATACTCTCCTCCATTAGATCTCTTGGTTCTGAGGCTCATATACCTGACATCTATGAGAGAACCCCTTTTCTTAGTGCCAACAATGACCGTGTCTGAGGCTCCGAGGCCCTTTTGGGTGTCGGTTCCATCAGAACCCACTCTTCCTCAATCTCATGCTTGGAGGGTGAAATCCTCAGTTCCGGCCATGGTTCCGGCTGTGTTGCCGATTCCATCTTCAGGTCTGAGGGTGACTCCTGCCCCGAGTTCACTTGAGGCTACGTCCCCGGGGGCGGACCGTGTGAAGCAGGCTGTGACCCTGGATCCAAAATTGTCTTCTTCGGTTACGGGCTCCCATTCCACTTCAGGTGTACCTGCTTTCCGGGTGATGGAGAGGGTCCTTGCTTCCAGCATTCCTCCTATATTGGTCATCTCACCAGTTCCCTCTGAGCTGCAGCTGTCAAAGGCCACCCCCCCAGGACTCTGAGAGCACAGGGCCCAGGAAACCCCTGTTCAGGGTATTTCCTTGAGACCTTTTCAGATGCTCCCACCAAAGAACCCCCTTGGAAACAGGCGTGTAAGAGGAAACACATGGACTCCCCAGAGGAGTCCCTCATGGAAGGATACGGACTATGATGATGGGGAAGGACCCCCATGGTCACACCCTGATGATGTCTCATTTGGAGACATCCTGGAAATCTTGAAACAGAGGGGTGACTGGAAACCCACCAATCCTTCCTCGGAGGAATCCATATTCCTGCAGGCCTTCTGCTCTCAGCTCTCTACTTCTTGGGTGATCCCCCTGCCGATGAGTTGGTCAAGCTCATCATGCAGTGGGCGTGGAAAAACCTCAACACCATTGAGGCCATCCCCAGGAGATCAGATAAAATACTCTCCCCTCCAGAGGATCAACCCCATTGGTCTAGAGGTTTGCCAGTAGACACTATGGTGGTAGCAGCAGCCATGAAAAAGGACCTTGCAGAGGAAAGTCCTGCTGTTCACCCACCCAGTAGAGAGTCCTGGGTGGTGGACAGGTTAGGGAAGCTAGTTTTTGCATCAGCGACCTTTGCAGTTAGGTCTCTGAACTTTTTGGCACATTTTACAAGGCTCCAGAGAGATCTCTTCACCAAACTTTCTGGAACCCTCGCGGGTCAAGTTTCGGATGAGGCACATTATAAAGTTGCCTCCCAACTTGCCACTCTAGAGTCAATATCCAATTCGTCCATGAGGTTGCTGTCCCACACAACTGAAGGAGCGGCTAGAGCTGCGAGTGCAGGCATAGTCATGAGACGCCATGCCTGGATGCGCATTTGTGACCTCACGGACTCCTTCAAGTCTTCCTTTTTAAACTCCCCTATCGAACCATCAGCTCTGTTCAGTGCTAAGGTCAAGGATACATTAGCCAGGTGCGAGCAGGATGGGAATACCTTGTCTGCCGTGGGTCTATGCTTTTCCAAGCCTCAGCGTTCCTTTTCCAGGAACCAGAGGCGTGGGAAGATGTGGCGCAAGAAGTCTCAAGTTCCTTTCTGTGACGCACATAGTGAGGACTCCCCCAGAGGCAGAGGGGGTTCCAATAATGGAGGGCTCCCCTTTTGGGGCAGAGGGGGTCTCCAGAGTCAGGACTCCAGAGATTCCTTCTCAGGAAGACCATATCAGTGCTCCTGAAGCACTGCCCAATTTCTTTCCTCTGGAAGCAGTCGGGGTGCATTTCTCTCTGCACCAAGCTGCCTGGCTCTCTATTACAAATGATCAGTGGGTGCAGAGAGTCATTACCAGCGGTTGTCACATTCCCCTAATATCTTATCCAAGACCTCCGAAATTCCTTCCCAATGTTCCACCCAGTCAAAGAGAGGAGGCTGCTTCCGAGATACGAAAGCTATGTCAAAAAACGAGTCATCCAACAGGTCCCCCCAGACCAATGCAGATCAGGGTTCTACTCAATATTCTTTTTGGTGCCAAAGAAGACTGGGGACTGGAGGCCCATTTTGGATCTCAGCCAGCTAAACAAATCAGTAGTTCAGACCAAGTTCTGCATGGTCATGATTCAATCCATCCTTCCCTTTCTGCGGGAGGGTGTGTGGATGTACTCGTTAGACCTCCGGGATGCGTATTACCACATCAAGATGGACAAGTGCTCCAGGAGTCTCCCTCGCTTCTGGCTGGGAGCCAATCACTACCAATTCAGAACCCTGCCATTCAGTCTCTCAACAGCCCCCAGAGTGTTCACAAAATGCCTAGCAGTGGTCACAGCTCATCTGAGACTTCAAGGATTCCAGGTGTTTCCATATCTAGATGACTGGCTCCTCTCCACCCCCACCAAGCACCTTCTGGTCAAGGCCCTCCGCTACACTCTAGTACTAGCGGAGTCACTGGGCATCACCGTCCACTGGAAAAAATCCAACCTTCAGCCCTCACAACAATTGAAATTCATAGGGGCAATATTCAACACTCAAGTCTGGTCTCTCTTCCTCCTTACAGGCTTCTGCGATTAATGGCACAAGTTCAAGTGATGCTCTGTCAAAGAAAGATGTCTGGAAGGGAAGTTCTCCAGGCTCTGGGGTCTATGGCTGCAGCCATCCCAATTGTTCCCCTAGCCAGATTACACATAAGACTGCTACAATGACTTCTTCAGTCCCAGTGGATATCCAATCTTCACACCCTGAGCTCACATATCCTCATCACCAACACCTGCAAACAAGATCTCCTCTGGTGGAAGAGTACAAACGAAAATTTTTGGTGTCGCCCCTTCCAGGATCACCAACCCAGCGCCATGGTGACCATGGATGCTTCCCTGATAGGTTGTGGGGGCCACTTCCAGGGAAAGTCAGTCCAGGGCACGTGGTCCAGTATAGAGGTCAACTTGCATATCAATGTCCTGAAGTTGAGTGGTGCTATTGGTGTTGCAAGCTTTCCACCAGCTCCTTCCATCCAGAATGATTGCTCTCCAGTCGGACAACATGTTAGTTGTATGGTACATAAACAAGGAGGGTCCAAATCCTACCTCTTATGTTGCAAAGCCATGAGAATCTGGCAGTGGGCTATAGCTTCCAACCGTTTTCTAATCGCAACACATGTCCTGGGGAGCTACAACGTGATTGTGGACAGACTAAGCAGATGCATCCTCCATCCTCATGAGTGGTCTTTCAATCTGAGTATGACGGCAGAAATCTTCAGCCATTGGGGCCAGCCATACTGTGATCTTTTTGCCCCCCCCCCCAAACATAAAATGCAGCAGCTACTTTGCCCTCTTTCCCCCTCACGGGGATTCACTGAGAGACAGTTTAATTAACGATTGGCCCGCTGGACTCCTTTATGCTTATCCTCCGATTCCGCTTTTTTCTAAAGAAAGCTATTCGGTTTAGAAGCAAAGTAATCCTCATTGCCCCATTCTGGCCTCATCAAGTGTGGTTTCCCTTCCTCCGACCTCATCTGTTACAACCCCCTTGGATCCTAGACACTCGTCAGAACCTCATATCTCACCCACAAGAGCTGACTCCCCCGAATCTGTCCACTCTCAAGCTGACAGCTTGGTTTCCCCACTTTCGTTAGTTGCCAGGCAAGAAACCCTTTCTTCATCCATCTGTGATATTATCCTGGTCTCACATAAACCATTTACCAAAAAACTTTACAGGGACAAATGGAAAAGATTCTCTATTTGGTCACATAATCAGAAGCTTCATCCGTTCTCAGCTCCTGTATCTAGTATTCTTCATTATCTTGCTGAGCTGTTCGACAATGGTGCATCAGCTTCCACCATTCGAGTCCATTTAGCAGCAGTTTCCAACTTCCATAATGTGTCAGATGGAGTTCTGCTTATTTCCACCTGACTTTGCAAGACCTTCCTCAAGGGAATATTTCACAGCAGACCTCCCATCAGACAGCCGGTGGAGGCATGGAATCTCTCCTAGGTTCTCCAGTCTCCCCCTCTACTCCCTTTTGAGCCAGTGGCTACATGTGATCTAAAATTCCTGTCATGGAAATCCTTATTTCTGGTGGCGGTCACTTCAGCCACATGAATATCTGAGTTGCAAGCCTTATCAAGAGCCCTTATCTGATCTTCCATAAGGACAGAGTATCACTTCATACTAACCCATCCTTTCTTCCTAAGGTGGTTTCCAACTTTTCTATTAATCAGTCCATTGAGCTCCCTGTATTCTTTCCAAATTATTCAAACAAGGGAGAATACTGCCTACATTCATTGGATGTTCATAGACAATTACATTTCTACCTGAACAGAACTAAGTCCTTTCGCAAGTCAGACCAACTTTTTGTCTCCTTTGTGGGCCCTAGAATGGGAGGTGCAGTATTGAAAGTTACCTTGTCAAAATGGCTCAGAGATTGCATTAGCTTTTCATATTCGCTTACGAATGAATCTAAGCCTGGTCAAATCAAAGCTCACTCAACTAGAGCTATTGCAGCATTGGTTGCCTTCCACTCTAGGGCCTCCATGGATGACATCTGTGCAGCTGTCATTTGGGCTAAACCCCATACCTTTATCAAGCATTACAAATTGGATCTGATCTCCAGGGGATGAGTGGCCTTTGGTTCAATGGTTCTTAGGAATGTTCTTCCATAAGGGCCACCCAGGTTCTCCAAGTAGCTTGGGATTCTGTCCCATCAATGATGAATAGGAAGAAGATTAACAACTTCAGATAAAGAAGTTATGTCTTACCATAACGTTCCATCTGAGTTGTTGATGATCTTCCAGTCATCACACCCTCCCACCGCCCTCCACCAAAGGCTCCTGGTGGATCTTCTGGGTCTTGTGGTGTTTCAGGGTTTCTGCGCAGAGATGGCCTCTGACTTTCTAGTTCTTCTATATGTTGCATGCAAACTCAATCTAAGGTAACTGAAGGGCATTGTGGGTAGCAGCTTAGCTTGAGAGTTTTTGGTGCACGCAAGCTTGGTATAAGGCCAACTACCCATCAGTGATGACTGGAAGAAGATCAACAACTCAGATGGAATGTTATGGTAAGACATAACTTTTCGCATTACCAAAAGAACACCATCCCTATGGTGAAGCATGGTGGTAGCACTATTATGCTTTGGGGTTGCTTTTCTTCAGCTGGAACTGGGGTTTAGATAAGGTGGAGGGAATTAAGAACAGTTCCAAATACTAGTCACTTTTGGCCCAAAACCTTCAGGTGTCTGCTAGAAAGCTGAAGATGAAGAGGAATTTCACTTTTCAACACAACAGTGACTCCAAGCATACATCCAAATCAACAAAGGAATGGCTTCACTAGAAGAAAATTAAAGTTTTGGAATGGACCAGCCAGAGCCCAGACTAAATTCCAATAGAAAGTCTGTGGGATTACCTGAAGAAGGCTGTGCACAAGAGATGCCCTCATAATCTGACAGATTTGGAGTGCTTTTGCAAGGAAGAGTGGGCAAATATTGCCAAGTCAAGATGTGCCATGCTGATAGACTCCTACCCAAGAAGACTGAATGCTCTAATTTAATCAAAAGGTGCTTCAACAAAGTATTAGTTTAAGGGTGTGCACACTTATGCAACCAGCTTATTGTACATTTTTTATATTTTTTTCCTAACAGATTTGTTTGTTTTTCAATTGAATTGTACAGGTTATAGGTCACATTAAAGATGGGAAAAGTTTTTTAATTATTTATTGTTTTCTCATTTTTTATATCCCAAAAACATGGCATTTTAACAGGGGTGTGTAAACTTTTTATATCCACTCTCTGTATTAAGACCATGGAAAGAGTAGTCATGGACCTGACAAGTAATGACATAGGAAACCTCCAAACAATGGACCCCACCCAATTTGGCTTTGTCAAGGGCTGATTATGTCTACTGAATCTGGTGAATTTCTTTGAGAAAGTCACAAAGGCCATGGATGAAGGTAAAATAGTTCATAGTTCTTATCTCGACCTGGCAATGCATTTGAACCAATTCCCCACTCAAGTATTATAGGTAAACTCACAAAACTGGACATAAATCCCTACATCACCAAATGGATAGCCATTTGGCTCATGGACAGGACACATGGTTAAATTGGGTGAATCCAGATCCAGCAAGAGGCCAGCTAATAGTGGTGTGCCACAGGGCTCAATGCTGTGACTATTTCTGTTTGGAATATACTTCTTTAAAGTCATGGCCTCTGGATGACAGTTTACACATGACTGCGAGCTGGAGGCATTAATTGAATCCCCAAACTATGTAGATATCCTTCAGAAGGGTCTAGATAAGACAAATGATAGTGCCAGCACCATAGCCTAAAATTAAATGCGAAAAAATGCATCATCATATCCTTTGGGAAGTCAAATACCCCTGGAAATTACAACATCAGTAATACACCACTAAGAGTAGACTCAGAAGTGAGATAGCTTGAACTTTGACCACCATGTGACCATAAGGAAGTCATGTGTGGTACAACATATAAGTAAAGGTATGGCATCCAGATCCAAGAAAATTATAGTACCACTGTACCCCACCCTCATTAGACCAATAATAGAGTAGAATTTCCATTTGGCACGTACTTGACTAGACACTTTTACAGTAGCTGGTGCAACCTCAAAGGTTCCTCAAAAGACAATGCAGGGTATAAACAACATATCCTATGCAGATAGCCTGAAAGCTATATCCCTTTACTTTATCTCCTAGCGACTGTTAAGGGGTGACTTATGTCTGACCTACAAGACGCTCACAATTCCAGCCCTGATGATGCTGCTGTACAGCTGAAAGTCAAACAGCATGAGGCCTGCCCAGTCTAGGAATCTAAACTTACTCAAACAAAACATGCTGGAGAGATAGATGCGTCTCAGAAACTGCCCCTTCTTTAGAACAGGATTACTATTCACATTAATCAAAGCACATCCTTGTCCCTCTTCAAATGCTATTTGGATCAATGGATGGGGAATTGCAAATTCACACCTGGGATAATGCCTATGTCCCTTCTGGACAGGGACATTTTGTAAGATACTGAAAGCATAGGCACAAATCTATGCCATCTTTTGGCTCCTAGTGACCTTATATTTGGTAAAATTGGGTTATATTGGCTAGGATTGTAGGGGATCATAAGCTGTTAGCCTATTAATCCCCAATAAACCTATGAAATCAAAAAACACTGCAGGTAACTCATTTTATATTAACTATGTCAAAAAATTTTGGAATTCTGTCCCTTCTTAAAGAGCACCCCTCCCAAACTTTATGTTCCTGCCATACTTCTGACTAGCACTAACTTATTACCTAAAAATCCCACCGACTCCTGCTTCTGTATTTCTTTTCAACTTACAACCCATATACTTGGCTACCTTTTCCTGCAATTAACCTTAGTACTCACTATCGCAAGAGTGTTAATCTCAGGCATCCTGTTACTTCACCTTCTCAACAAGAGATTCATAAAATGTAATTATTTATTGTGCAAAGCTCTCTATATCATCTAAATGTAACTGTAATGTATGCTGTACTTTTTCACTTTGCTATGTCAAATATTTTATGCTCTGCTTTTTTTTAACTTTACCTTTGCTATATACTTCTGTACTGTACCGTTCAAAAAATCTCTCTAAAATGAATGAACTTTTCTCCCTAGGGCTCCATTGAAAAGAGGTATTCTAGCCAACCCAGTCACACCATCCCAGTAAGTAATTGCTAAATAAATGAAATTTAAAAAAAAAAAGTAAATAAAAATATTCTTGTAGCAGCAACTTGGTCCATAAGTTCACTATGGACAAAGTGGCTTTGTGACAAGTGTTAACCAAAAGAAGTTTCCTGATACCCTCGACCATATAGCACCTAAGTAAAAGCTCAACTCCCTACTTAGATTTGACTTCACTGTATAATCTGACATTTCCTAACAGTGCACAAACTTCTCGTTTGGTCTATCTCAGTTCTGTTCCTCTTACTGCAATGTGTTCTTTTGTTTTTTTTTCTGTTTTTTCCTTTTCATAATATTTCTGATTATTTTTGGACTTAGCTGACCTGTCTCAGTGCCTGTGTACCTCCACCCCATTGTTCCAGCTCACTATCTCTATCCTTTCCCACTCCCTTTACCTGTATAGTTCAATTAACCATGATCCCTTGCACCATTTAAATCTCTAGTAACACTTTGGCACCTGTCTTTCTCTCTTCTCTCCCATTACTTTCAAGCTGGAAAAATCTGGTGGTTAGGACAAGCCGATGAACTCTGCCTATTACATTGGCATAATTTGTTTCTGTTAATAAGTCTTGTAATAACTGCAAACAATTTATACTGCCTTCATCATGAAGCCTACATTGTTTCTGCTGCTGGTGCCTTTAATTCCAACTTGGTCTTGCATAGCAGTTTCTGAGACCATTTGTGTGTTTACATATATTTTCTACACTGTATATTTCCACTAGCGTGGTACTTTTCTTTAGCTTGCTGAGAGGAGAGTTCATGGTACTTTACTGCAAAACCACTTGTTACTTGCCTTTTTTCTTTTTTATGCTATAACGTTGGGATATATGTTTGCAATGCATACTTAGCCCCATTGTTATCTTGTTTCTTTAATATGCTTACTTAGCAAAACATTATTTTATGTTTCTTTGTTACAGTAATTGCTTCACCTTCCTTTGGCTTTTTTGATTTTCATAAGCTAGAATATACAATTGCGATGCATTTTAATGTAATGTCTTTTGCCTGTTAAAGTACCTGCCTCTCTTATGTGCACCCACATCATCATCGTTGTAGAAACCCTTAGCGCTCCATAAGGGGACAGTACTTCTACTGTTTTTAAGTTTGGTACTAATTGTGTTGCCTAGCTAGCTCACATTTCCTTTGGTTTTCATGGTAACTTAACTCTCCTAAGTGCAGTGACACCATTGTAGTTACTTCAGCTACAACTTAAAGGGACAGTGTATCTTGTGTTTCCTGCTGATTAGACTAAGTAAATTGGCGAGATTATTCCCCTGTAGTCCCCGCACTGTATATCTGTGAACTACATTAGTCATTTGGCCATTAACCCTGCTTGCTGCTAAGATACAGGTCAGCACTTCTTCTGCAATTTGGGCATTGTATAGAACACATTGGCTATAATTGTAATGTGGGTAGCAAAGTTTATTGCAGTTAGTCTGTATAATGGTATATGCAATCCACTGCTCCCTCTTTATATGTTTTATTTATCCATTACCAGAGCTGCCTCATTGTTTCCTTGCCAGTCTAACCTCTAACATTATTTCTTCACCTACTTTCACTCTAATTTTCTGCATCCATGTAGGAACTTTACTCCGCCTGTGTCTCTCTCCCACTCCATACCCTACAAGTACACTAGCCCATCCTTCTCTTGTACTTCATCTGTAAATCTAACAGTCCTCTCCAACCTAACTGCTCCCTTTGTTCTTTCACTTCATTGCTGTTCTTTCCTTTTTTCTTTCCGAATTGCAACACAGCCACTTATCCTGCTGTTTCCTTCCCAAGACCCCACAAAGTGGCGTTGTGACCAGTGTTAACCAAAGGAAGTTTCCTGATGCCCTCGACCTTATGAGGCGACCATAGTGGACCACATAGCACCTAAGTAAAAGCAATGTATGTTTTGGAACTTAACTTGGTAATTTTCTCAATTTGTAGTGCTCAGTTGCTTGCCTGCCACCAGTACTCAACCCCCACCCCTCCATACTGTATAACATAGCCCAACCTCATAGCTCAGCTCCCTACTTAGATTTTACTTCACTCTGTAATCTGACATTTCATAACAGTGCACAAACTTGTCATTTGGTCTATCTCAGTTCTGTTCCTCTTACCTCATTGTTTTTTTTTCTTGTTTTTTTCCTTTTCATAGTATTTCAGATTGTTTTTCGACTTACCTGACCTGTCTCAGTGCTGGTGTAACCCCATTCCATTTGCCATCCACTTCGCTTGGGCTCACTCCACTCTCCTACCCCCATTCCCACCCACCCCCACTTTCATTACATTTATACTCTTCTAGCCTCTCCCCTCCCCTCACTCAACTAATCTCTCTCCCATTGTCCCTAACCACTCCCCCTCTGATTTCCACCACTCTCCTTCCTAAATTCTGTAGCCACTCCCCCATTCACTCATAATCAGTTTCCTTCCTAGTGCCTATTGCACTCTCTTCCTCTGATTTCAGTTCACTACTCCCTATACCTACTACCCCATATCACAAATGCCTCCTACTAGATATCACACTTTTTTCCCTTATCCCTATTTCCTTACTTTTTATAACTCTACTCAAAGCCACAAAACTGCACCCTTTTACTCTGTCACTTAATTCATACTCTTACCATTGCTGTCCTTGTACTCCATTTAATACCTACTCAAATATTGGCTCTAGCCTTTATCACCCAAGTCTTTTTTTATAAACCAAAATGTGTTTATTCTCTTCAAACTGCACCCTGCTTTACTCATACAATTCCCTCTTCCAGACCCTTCACTACATTGTCTATGAACTGTCTAACCTCATTAGTCATTCTTTCCATATCCTTTCCATTCTCATCCGCTCAGGTGACATCCACCCCAATCCAGGGCCTACTAGTCTTTATAACCTCAATAACGCTAATTTCTCCAAATGCCGTAAATCACTTCACATAACTTCCAAAGCATACATAATAAAACAGCAAAGCTGCTTGCCTGGCTGTCCCAAAACAAAAATGACATCTTAGCAGACACAGAAACATGGTTAAAAGCCTCCATTCAAGATTCAGAGCTTCTCCCACCACATTTTAGCATTTCTAGAGCAGATTGACAAAAGAAAAAAGGAGGTGGGTGGCCCTTATCTACCCCAACTCCCTCAATATTACCCCTTACAAAGACCAGATCCCCTAATTCCAAAATGCTGAGATTTTGATCTATTTTCTTGAAATTAATCTCTCATAAAGACTATGCATCATTGTCCTATACATCCCTCCTGGAAATAACATTCCAACTCTAGAAAACATTATATCCTGTCTTTCCTCCACTATAAAAAATGAATTGATTAACCTCAGAGGCATGAATATTGACTGGTCCTCTGTCTTATCTAATCAGTCTTCAGCTGGCATTAACCTGTTTCACTTCACCTATCTTATTACTCCAACTAGGTACAACAAAAAAAAACCTAATGTAGGATCCATTTTAGACCAGATTCTAGACTCAGATCCTTCCAAATATCTAAAATCTGGTACTATGTCCAACTCTATCAGTGACCATTTCCTTGCTTATGCTATCCGTGGATGCTCAGCAGATCCCCAAACACCACAACATCAGATTAGTCCAAAACCTTTCTAAATTTGATCCCAATACGTTCAACAGAATCCTGAAAATTATCAGTTGGATTATCCTTAAGAACCACCCCTTGGATGATGCTTTGCTCTATTTTAATAATATTTTTCAAAAAAAATTTAGATAGTCTAGCCCCCTCAAGAAGGAAAAGAATCAAAACTAGGAATACCCCCTGGCTAACTTGAGCTACTAAACGAATTATGATTGACAGGGACAAAGCATGGAAAGCTTGGCATAAATCTAAAAGTACTTCCAATCTTATACATTACAGGAAGCTCCGTAACCAAGCTAAGAAACTTGTATCAAAGATAAGCAGCACTACTTCTGTAACCAGTAAAACAGTAGAAAAACGAATCCTAAAGCTTTCTGGTCTTCCATCAACATTCTTCTTAAACCTGACACTAAATCCATCCCCTGTCCACACCACAATAAACTACCTGAACAAATGGCAAGTATCTTTAATTCTTACTTTATTGACACAATCACCAACATCACCTCTACCTTTTCCCTTACACTCCCTAACTCCAATACTACTACTTTAACATCCTCTACTCATCACTTCTTTCTTTCCACTAACACTCACTCACCAAATGCCAATCCTCTGACTCCTCCACCACTTTTTACACTCTCTCCTATCCCTACCTTCCTGATCAAAAAGCTGTTTCTAAAACTAAAGCCCTGTTCCAACTCTGCTGATAAAATCTCTGCCATATTCCTCAAACTTGCAGCAGACTCTGTGGCCTACCCTATTAGCATTCTGATTAACAGATCCATACAGGAATCTTACATCCCTTGCCTCTGGAAAAAAGCTATCATATTACCACTCCATAAAGGTGGTCCCTCAGCTGACATATCCATCTTCCGACCCATAGCTTTATTTTCTCCTATTTCAAAAATTCTAGAAAAATGTGTTCAAAAACAACTTTTAGACTACCTTCTAAAATATAACCTCCTCTACCCTACTCAGCATGGTTTCCACCCTGGACATAGCATAACCACTGCATTAATCACATTCTTAGACATTGTGAACAAAGCACGAGACTCTGACAACATTGTATCAGCCCTCTTTTTGGACTTATCGAAAGCATTTGATACCATATCTCACTCTATCCTCCTCTCTCAACTCTCTAGTATTGGCCTATCTACTTAGTTTCTTAACTGGTTCAAGAGTTACCTCTCCAATACACAGCACGTTGTTAAATGGCAGAACTCCATTTCCCCTTGTATACATAACCCTACTGGCATTCCCCAGGATTCGACTTTAGGCACTCTTTTGTTTAACATTTTTATTAATAATCTACACAAGGCTATTCACCAGGCTGTCTCAGTCCAGTATGCAGACAACTCCACAATTGTCTGCTCAACCCTCAATTCAAACAGTCTAAAGCAAATCACCCAATCTGCATTTACCACAGTAGAAACCTGGCTTCACAATCATCACCTCTCTCAAATCTTAAAAAATAAACTTATAATATTCACTCCTAAGAAAAATTATTCCCTTAATATAGCTGACTTCGAAATTCTCTCCCTTAACTCTACCAACATTGAATTTGTTACCCACATCAAACTATTAGGGGTAATTATAGACAAAATTTCAAATTTGATCATCACATTCAAAATAACATAAATAAAACGCACAAAAACTGGGGTTACTATATAGACATAACAAATTCCTCTCCCTCCCTACTAAGCAAGCATTATCTCTATCATACCTTCTACCTTCACTAACTTATGATGCTCTCTTATTAACTAATCTGCAGTTCTCCTTGATGACAAAACTAGAAACTTGCTATAATAAGATTGCTAAATTTGCTACAGTCGCCACTGTACTCATTGCATTGCCCTTCAGCAGCTACAGTGGCTTGAACTGCCCCATCACCTTCTCCTCCAGCTTACAATCTCACATAAACTTGTATGTAAACCCCAGGACTTTCCAGCATTCAGCTCCCTCTTTACCCTGTACACTCCAGCTCATCCTCACCATTTGGAACACCAATACTTTCTCCAAGTACATAAACCCAAACTTCCTGCAGGACAACTCTTATACTCATGGACTATCTCCAAAATTTGGAACAAACTTCCAGCATCTGTACGTCTTCCACCAACACCATCCAACTTCAAAAATGCACTGCATAGCCACTTTGCATCCATGTGAAATTGCAACTGCTCTATTCCCTCCACAGCCATTACCTAAACCCTATCTATCCAGCTTAACTAGTCTCAGTTTCCTTTCTTACACTACCAAATGAATGCTTCATCTAACATTTCCTCTGCCCATCTCCTACTCCATCCTCCTCCCAATGACACTGAATTATGCTTCGCATGTTGAACTAGATTTCTGTAGTCTTCCCCTATGCCTTCATACTAATCTTACTTCCAATCTACCAATACTTTATCAAATAAAGACCCAAGTGATACACACCTTTACTTTCGAGAATAACAGTTTGTTATTCTCTGATTTTATATATATATATATATATATATGTATATATATCAATTTTTTATGCTTTGTATGGTGTACAAAATATCCTTATTGAATCATACTTTAAATAATGTAATTGTTCTTTTCTGATTTCCAATAAGTTTTCTATCTTCTCTTAATTTATATACTATTGTTAAGACACTGCTTATGTAAAAATATGATGTTAAGTTGTCAATCTCGCCTTCATTCTTGCTGGATGGGTTCGGAGCCGATCCTCGGCTCCGACTCGGCATTTGCTAAGCTCGAGAGTCACTTTTACCAGCTTGAGGCAGCCCCATATCCCATGATGCAAGGCGGTAAATACCCAGATCTCGTTTGCCGCTTCGCTGATGAGGTACTCCTTTTATCAGCTCTTGGTAAGTGAATTGTTATTCAAATATTAGTCACCCCATCCCTCTTTTTTCTCACATATTTTAGTGTATTTGTCACTTTTAGATAGTTTTAGGGTCTCTAACTCCTAGTTTACTGTTTCCCTAGTTGTTTTTACTTAGTCGGGCCTTCAGTCCTCTCCCATCCCTTCCTGTCAGGGCGTGTGTGTGAGTATATTTTTCTCCCTTTTTAAGTTAATTTTTCTGAATCTGGGACTGTGTGAGTAGTGTGTTTTTGTGTTCTCACTATGTCCAAAGAACCAAGGGTCTCAGGCTTCAAGAAGTGTGACTAGTGCTGTCAGAAGATGTCTCTGACAGACGGTCACACTTCTTGTATCTATTGCCTGGGACCTCTCCACCTGCAGGACTCCTGTGCTATTTGTCACTCTTTCAGCCAGAGAGTCCTGCAGGAAAGGAGAAATAAATTAATTTTAAGAGGACTACTTAAACCAGAGGGCTCCCCGGCCAAGTCTGCTTCGGGAGGCCCAGGCTTCTGTTACTAAGCCTCCGGCCATGGCTCCGACTCCTTTGGAGTCGAGATCGGCTCCGGCTGAAGCCGATGTCATTTTGACTAACTCTTCGGCACCGATGGCTATCGGTGCCGATACTTTGACTGATACATTGGTGTCTGCTCCGACCACCATGTATCTAAGGGTTCGGTATCGGCACCAGCTGGCTCCGATACCATTATTTCCTTGCCTGTGTCGGCTCCAGCTGGAGCCGACACATCTTTGACCAGGCGTGGAGCCGATAAGTTGTCGGCTCCTTCTGGAGCCGAGGGTTCATCGGCTCCAATGGCTTCATCGAGGAAGAGATCCAGGTCTCCCTCTTTGGAGCCTATACTTTCGGCTCCGACCTCTCCTCTTCTTTCGGAACAGAGCCATCGGAGCCGATCATTTAGGTCTTCCAGGCTCTCAGACCATGATTTGGAGAGAGTGGTAAGCAGATTGTTAAAATCACAGGCACTAGCCCAGATGCTTCATAGTCCGTCTCAACAGACGACTACTAGTCCACACCCTCTTCAAATTCCTCCTTCGACTCTTCTCCAGAGCTCAGAGCCGGAGTCTATTGGAATAGCCACTGCTATGGCTGCGGGGCAGATACCACCCCTTTCTGCCCCTTCAGCTTCTACTCTTATCTCCTCCTTGAGACCTTCCTTGGAGGGATCCAGTGGTCGGGCTTCCCTGGTCTGCTCCGAGGGGGCGAGTGGCATCGGACCCTTGTCCGACCCTGCTCTCCCCCTCGGGGCTTCGGCCTTGGTGAGCTCGGCTCCGACATCTGCCTCGGAGCCTTCCCTTTTGGTGGGCCCGGGAGCCCCCGTTTCTTCGGAGCGGGGTCTCTCGGATCTCCCTGGGAGGGGAGCCTTCGAGGTGATGAGGAGTGTGCTGGCCCCCGGGCTCAGTCAGCAGTCTATTCCCTTAGCTTCTCCCTCTATGGTGCCTGTAGATGTCTCTTCCCACTCTCTTGCTCCCGGACCGAGAGATCCATCGCCTCAGGTTTCCCCACTGGGAAGAACCCCCTCTTCCGAGGATTCTCCTGATCCGTCAGGAGATCCTCCGTGTAAGAGGACCTGTAAGAGGAAGCACCTAGACTCCCCTGAGTCTACAACTTCAGATACCGACTTAGATGAGTCGGAGGGGTCCCCAAGATCCCCCTCTGAGGATGTCTCTTTTTCAGACATCCTAGAACTCCTAAAACAGAGGGGAAACTGGCCCTCCATTAATCCCTCCGAGGATGAGTCTGTATACCTAGAGGCTTTTGGATCTCGACCCTCCACCTCCTGGGTGTCTCCGCCTTTCGACCCCTTCATGGAGGTGATAGCTCAGAAGGCGTGGGCATCTCCTGATTCTGTGGAACCAGTTCCCAGGAGGCCTTCTAAATTTATTACAGCCCCTTCCGAGAAACAATTTCTTACAAAAGGTGTCCCTGTTGATGCCATGGTGGTGGCGGCCACCACCAAGAAGGAACTTGCAGATCCTTCCATACCAGTCCATCCTCCTAACAAGGATTCTAGGACCATGGACAGGTATGGTAAGCGGATGTTTTCCTCAGCGACCTTTGCCATGCGTTCGCTGAACTATTTATGTCACTTCACCAGACTTCAAAGGGACATCCTTAAAGAATTAAGTGAAGTAGTACAGGATCCTTCAGCTGCAGGGGCTCAGGAGAAGATTGCTTCTCAGCTAGGAATCCTTAACTCCATAACCAACTCCTCCATGCTGCTAATTTCTTATGCAGCAGATGGAGCGAGTAGAGCTGCAGGGACAGGAGTGGCTCTTAGATGTCAGTCCTGGATGTGGCTTTGTAATTTTGCAGACCCCTTTAAGACGTCCTTCACAAACTCTCCCTTCGATGGGTCAACATTGTTTGGTCCTCAGGGGAAGGATACGTTGACCAGGTGTGAGCAAGACGGCAAGACTCTTTCTGCCGTAGGAGTCAGCTTTTCCACCCCTTCTAGGCCTTACCCCAAAGGACAGAAGGGGGGAAAGATGTGGTTCCAAAAATCTCAGGGAGTCACTCCGGACACACATGGTCAGTTTACCCCTAGAGGCAGAGGGGGTAATAACAATAGACGCCGTCCTAGGGGCAGAGGGGGTCCACAGAACCAGGGCAGCAGAGAGCCCCTCTCTGACATGCCCTTCCAGCATCCCTGAGGTGTTGCCCGACTGTCCACCCTTGGAGGCAGTCGGGGGAAGATTATCGCTGTACCCAGAAGCCTGGCTTTCCCTTTCGCAAGACAAATGGGTACAGTCGATCATATCCGAGGGTTACAAGATTCCTTTCGAGGAAAGTCCCTTCCCTCACAAAAATTCCCTTCCAGACGTTCCACCCGGTCTAAGGGAAATTGCAAAATTAGAAGTATCAAAGCTTCTACAAAAAAGGGCCATTCAGCCAGTTCCAACAGACCATTCAGAGCCCGGAATCTACTCAAGGTTCTTTTTGGTTCCCAAAAAGACGGGAGATTGGAGACCAATATTGGACCTCAGCAGACTCAACAAGTCGGTGAAAAAGACAAGATTTCGGATGGTCACACTTCAATCGATTTTGCCCTTCTTAGGCAAAGACAACTGGATGTGCTCAATAGACCTTCAGGATGCATACTATCACATAAAAATCCACAGACGCTCCAGAAGGTTTCTCCGCTTTCGGCTGGGGTCCAGTCATTTTCAATTCAGAGCCCTGCCCTTTGGTCTCACTACAGCCCCCAGAGTGTTCACCAAATGCATGGCAGTGGTCATGGCTCACCTGAGACGTCAAGGATTCCAGGTGTTTCCGTATCTCGATGACTGGCTCCTGTCAGCCACCACCAGGCATCAACTTCTCCAAGCCAGAGATTACACCCTAAATCTCTGCACTCAGTTAGGAATTTCGGTCAACTACGAAAAATCCTCCTTACTGCCCTGCCAATCTATTACTTTTATAGGTGCAAATTTAGACACTGCTCGGATGTCAGCAAACCTAACAAGCCAGAGAATCCTAGATATCCAAAACCATGTGCGGATCATCCTTGCCAGCAAAAAGGTGCAAGCCAGACTGGTTCTGAAAGTATTGGGCCTCATGGCAGCTGCCATTTCTCTTCTTCCTTTGGCCCGTTTTTACATGCGTCTCCTTCAATGGATGTTGTTCACCCAATGGTCCTTCCAACAGCTTCCCATGCGTCACCAGATCCTGGTGACACAAACTTGCAAAAACCATCTATCCTGGTGGATTTCTTCTCCCCAAGTCCATCAGGGCAGACCCTTTGTTCCCCCGGCCCCAGTAGCCACAGTCACTACGGACGCCCCCCTGATCGGGTGGGGGGGTCATTATCAGGGCAGGATGGTTCATGGGATGTGGCAACCATTCGAATACCATCTGCACATAAATGTCCTAGAGATGAGAGCAGTGCTTTTAACATTGCAAGCCCTCAACGACTTTCTTCCCTTAGGAACGATTGCAGTTCACACGGACAACATGTCCGTAGTATGGTACATCAACAAGCAGGGCGGAACCAAGTCCTATCCCTTGTGTCGAGAGGCTCTCAGACTTTGGCAATGGGTGATCTCCTCTCATCGGTTTCTGGTAGCAACGCATATTCCTGTGAAAACCAACATTTTAGCGGACAGATTGAGCAGAGCTATACTCATGCCTCACGAGTGGTCTCTCAAGCAATCTATAGTGGAGGAGATTTTTCAGAAGTGGGGCCACCCATGTTGCGATCTTTTTGCTACTCCCCAAAACAGCAAATGCCCAGTCTTCTTCTCTCTCTTCCCACTTCCGGGCCATCCCCCCAGAGACACTCTTACCCAAGATTAGCCCCAGGAACTTCTTTATGCCTTTCCTCCCTTTCCATTGATACCACAGGTACTCCAGAAAGCTACCGTTTTGAGAGCCATAATGATTCTCATTGCCCCGTATTGGCCTCGACAAATTTGGTTTCCATTCCTTCATCGTCATCTTTTGGTGCAGCCGTGGCATCTGGACCCAGTGCCAGATCTTCTGATCCACCAATCGGGTCAGCTGCATCGGTCCATTCCTTCTCTCAACCTCACAGCTTGGTTGCTCCACTTCCTTCCTTAGCCAGGCTTCTTATGATCTCTAACCCCATTAGGGATATCACAGTAGCTTCCCTTAAATCCTCTACTAGAAGGATTTACTCTGGCAAGTGGAAACGTTTCTCCCTTTGGGCGAAATCGAGGAACATAGATCCCTTTACTGCCCCTGTTCATGCAGTTTTGGATTTTCTAGCAGAAATCTTTCACTCGGGTTCTTCATCTTCCACGGTCAAAGTTCAGTTGGCTGCAATCTCGAACTTTCATGTCGGGTTTGCAGATCACAACATTATGTCCCACAAGCTTTGTAGAGCTTTTCTGAAAGGAATTTTTCTCCTGAAGCCTCCTGTCAGGAGTCCTCCTCCACAATGGGACCTAAATCTAGTGCTGACATCCTTAATTCTTCCTCCTTTTGAGCCAGCTGCTTCATGTTCACTAAAGTTTCTTTCGTGGAAGACACTCTTCCTTGTCGCTATTACCTCGGCTAGGAGAGTGTCAGAACTTCATGCCCTCTCTGTTCGTCCCCCATATTTGGTCTTCCACAAGGACAGAGTATCCTTGAGAACTAATCCATCCTTTTTGCCCAAGGTTGCTTCAAAAACAAATTTATACCAATCCATTGATCTCCCTGTAATTTTTCCAAATTATTCCAACAGATCGGAACAAAAATTGCATTATCTAGATGTTCACCACCAACTCGGATATTATTTGGACAGAACAAAGCAATTCAGGAAGTCTATGCTGAAAATAAGAAAGGCCACCCTGTTTCCAAAGTGACCTTATCTAGATGGCTATCGTCCACCATTTCTGACATTTATCAACTTAGGGGCAAACAACTGTGCTCAAAACCAAAGGCACATTCCACTAGAGGCCTAGCCACTTCTACAGCTTTTCAGGCTAGGCTACCCTTAGATACTATTTGTGCAGCAGCCACTTGGGCCACTCCTCATACCTTTGTTTCTCATTACAAATTGTATTTGGCCTCCAGGATTAGAGCCAGTTTTGGTTCCACGGTTCTCAAGAGTCTGTTCCATTGAGCCACCCAGGATAGAGGTGCTAGGGACGTGGTCCCATCCAGCAAGAATGAAGGCGAGATTGACAACTTAACATTTAGAAGTTATGTACCTACCATAATGTTCCATGTTAGTTGTCTTCTCTCGCCTTCTTTCTTGCGACCCTCCCTCCTGTCCCCCTTGCCTGGACAGACCTTGATCTCCCTTGTCTCTTGAAGATTTTTTTTCCTTGGGCACCAGTTAGTTCTAGTTTTTAATTATCTGGTTTCCCCTTACAGCCCTTTAGGCTAGTTGCTCTTCTTTCCTTAGTGGAAAGTTTTTATGCTAGGCAGTTTTCCCTCTGGGTACCAAACGAGATCTGGGTATTTACAGCCTTGCATCATGGGATATGGGGCTGCCTCGAGCTGGTAAAAGTGACTCTCGAGCTTAGCAAGTGCCGAGTCAGAGCCAAGGATTGGCTCTGAACCCATCCAGCAAGAAAGAAGGCGAGAGAAGACAACTAACATGGAACGTTATGGTAGGTACATAACTTCTAATTTTTATATGTTGTACTCTATGCATGTTTTCTGGAGCTTTTCTCCCCAGGCCTCCACTGAGAATGGGCTACCTTAGCTCTGTGGATTTTTATGGTAAACACATGTCATTAAATAGTAAATAAATGTTACAAATTGGATGTTCACTCTAGATCAAGGACTGGATTTTTTAAGACTGTCCTTCATGACATCTTAAATTTGGAGGGAGTACTCCCTTTTTCCATCCAATCTGACCAAGCTGTGGGGAGTCCTCCTAGATGTTAAGATTACTGCAACAGTGCTCTAATGAAGACCATAAAACAGTCATGTAGGCAACTTACCATAATGACAGATGTCTGATCTCTGTTGCAGTATCTATAGCTATCCTCCCTCCATCCTGTATAGGGGTATATATGTGGTGTTTTACCTTGTTGAAGAGGTGGAATATTCACCAACTTTTTCTCTTCTACCATCCTAATGCTAGCTAACTTCTCAAAATCCACACTACCTTTAATATAATTTTTTACTTCTCGCTTCTCAGCTGTCCTTCAGAAGTTATTTTTATATCATACTTATTATTCTTTAGCAGTGCAAGAAAGCTCTAAAAATGGCACGGTCATATATACTTTATTGTATTCATTGATAAAGGCTGAATAGCCGAAACCGGTCTGGATTTGAAGGAATTATAAATAAATAATCATTATTTCTTCATTACTGCGTGTTCACTATCGTTTTTTGCTGGTCGTTGGTGGTTTACACGGTCATATATACCTCTTACAACAGTATGCTGGCACATGCCTAGGGGAGATTACAGTTCAGGGAAGAAAGGATCCTGACCATTAGAAGGCTGGATGAGTCCTTTGTGAAGAAAATCCCAAATGTTAAGAATATTGCAACAGTATCTATTCTAAAATCTTCTGGTATGGTAAGTTACCTATACAAATGTACTTCCTCCCCAGCAGCCCACACATTGTGGTAGCATAGGTGACTCACCTACATGCTGACACACTTGCAGGCATTCCCACACATCACACACATACTGACTTACTCCCAGACTTTCCCAGACAAGCACACACTCATGGAAACAGTCAGAATTACCCACTTAACTCCAAGAGACAGACAGACACACACTCACTCACACACACACACACACACACACACACACACACACACACACACACACACACACACACACACACACACACAATCACCTACCTAACTGAGATAAACAGTCACACACCCGCACATACTGATACACACTCCTAGACATCCCCATACATGCTTGTCCACAGACACACACAGTCATGGAAGCATTCACCTGTAGACATGTAAACACAGTCCAAAACATACACTCAGAGTCACCTAACTAACTCAGAGACAAAGGCACACGTGTGCATGCAGCTCCGCTGTATTTACCTGTACTGGTAGTACTTCCATAGGAATAATGTTTTTCTTCCTAAAGTAAACAGTAATTTGATAGAGCTACTTTGAGTTAATTGGGGGCTGCAGACATTTCCTGGAGGACAGCACAAGACTGCTACATTAGCATGTGGTGTCTGCAACATGACCTCTATTAAAGCTAATGGGAAAATCATAGCAGTAAAGTGGTGTCCGAATGAGAAAGGCTTACCATGATGCAGAATGTTTTGCTTATCCTGAAACTGTGCACCCTCAGAGGTGGATACAGTAATGACAGTGAATTTGAGACTTGTATCTCCACTTCACACAGGGTCCATCTTTTGGTATAGCTCAAGGGATAGTGCTATACAGATTTTGCAAAAATGGGCATTGCTTACAATATACCATGCAACTGGCTTCCCAACTCATTATTGTATGTTTGTTGAATGAAGATTCAAGCCATTAAGATCAGTAATATGTACCACCAGTGATTTGTTTTATGGATTTTTCTTTTAGTTCACATTTGTGTGTACAGCCATGATAGTGTTATATATATATATATATATATATATATATATATATATATATATATATATATATATATATGTGTGTGTGTGTGTTTGTGTGTATATATATATATATATATATATATATATATATATATATATATATATATGTATATATATATATATATATATATATATACACACACACACACACACACACACACACACACACATACATCGAGAGAGAGAGAGGGATAATAACAAACAAACCAAGGAAGTATAATAAACAACCATACACCCTTGGAATGGCAGATTCGACTTTGAAAATCAGCAGAAATAGTTAGCAGACCAGTAAAACCACATTAAAATTAGCACTTTTGTTCCTATTTATTGTATGGAACTTCATCAGAATAAATAAAAAATATATAGATATATATATAGATAAATTTTGTGTGTGTGTGGAAATTATAAGTACTTTCCAGTACTTTAATTAGGAATGTGAGTTTGCAGCACATTACTGGTCAATACTGTTATTTAGTTAGCCTTGAGATTTAGTTTTACCATTGAAATATTGTGCTAGGAACACTACAGTATATGAAATTATTGAACTGTTCCTTTTATTTGATGAATCAAGGCTTAGGTATAGTTAATAGACTTGTCTGTTTTTAGACTGTCCTATAATAGGTGTCAAAACCAGTTCAACATAAATCATTGATGTGTACAGTCTTAGTAGTTGTGGTTATTTTAGTGTCATTACTTGGACAATATTGTGAAACTGACAGAAATACTTTCTGGTTAAAACATAACTGCCACTGGGATTAAATAAGGAATTAGTTTCAGGCCAGGTTCAAACCTTGCAACTTCCTTAATTTCATTCCTACCATCTACATTTTTTGTAAACTATAATACATACTTTCAGTTTAATAACGTTTCTAATTAGAACTTGCCAGTGACTACAAGTTAAGGTGGATGTTATCAGTAGTTGTGCACTGGAGGATATAATTAACTTCAGCTTCTTGTCATAATGTACATCTTGTACGGTTTATATTAAAACACAAGAAACTCACAATATTACAAATTGTTTAAATTGTGTTAAGTTTGAACAACTAACAAAAATATCCCAAAATATCCCCAGCACTGAAAACACGTCTCAATACATACTTATAAAATGATTTATTCACGAAAGCACTCACAATAAACGTTTATTTTATTGTTCGTATTATTTTTGTTTGTACATGGGATATATTTATAAGTACGTATTGAGCCATGTTGTTTCAGTGCTGGGGATTTTTGGGCTATTTAACTGTCTCTGTTTTCCCCCAGTACAATTTTATTGCTGCGAGATGTGTTTTTTTTTCTGAACTAATGAAAGTAGTTGAATGTAAACTATTAGGAATTGATTCTAATGCCCAAGAGTTCAGTAATCAGTTTATATATACTATAGTGAGTTTATTTGTATCTTGAAAACAAAATTAAGCGGAACGTAGCGGAACTGTCATTTTTGCCTAAAGGCAACAGTAAGGACTCAGACATCACACATTTCACAAATAAGCCAATTAGAAATTTAGATAAAAGGTTTTCACTAAAACATAAAGCATTACATTTCTTTACATCTAGCAACTTCAGGAAAAGGAAGACTACTGGATGTTCATATTGATCATGATGTAGTAGTCTTAGGTTATATCATGCTAAGGATATAAAAGCCCAGTAGCTTACAAAGCTACAGGGCACCTTCCACAGACTCAAAATTTCAGGCGGTTTGAGCTGAGCTGACTAAAAGTTTGAACACAAAACCCTTCAGAGTTTTACTGCCACCAAATAGTATGCTCTTCTGAGGGTTTTGAGGATCAATGGTCAGCTTGTGTTGTTCCTTTGCCTGGAAGATATTCCTTTTGAGGAAAAAAAAAACACTTTTTTATTTGGTTGATTATTAATACTTTCCTCTTCATAAAAGCAGTTTTAAAGCTAGGAGTGTGTGTTTTAATTAACTGTCACAAGACTGTAGTGTAGTTTTAAATGAGAGTGCTCTTTTCTCCTGTCAGCTTAAAAGTTGATCTGAAGTAGTTTACTTCATTTGGTCTTCAACATGTGGGTTTCGGATCCACATTGGATCCAGCACGGCCGCAATTTCCAGCTATTGATCCAAGCTCCTCCCCTTACCCATAATACCCCTTGTCTCCCTTTTAGATCTCATTTACTGCCAGCATAGCGACAAGCATGCTCCGAGTTTATTGGGGTGTGTAAGTGAAGTTTTTTTTGCCAACCTTTCAAATTTCTTCTATCCCCTATCTGTTTCTTTACCTTTCCGTGTCTGCGTCAGTTCAAAAAAAAAAGTTTTCTCTACTTTCTGTCTGTACCTTTCTGTGTGTGTGTGTGTGTGTGTGTGTGTGTGTGTGTGTGTGTGTGTGTGTGTGTGTGTGTGTGTGTGTGTGTGTGTGGGCCTGGTGTGGGGATGGCAGAAGCCCCAAAAGCAGGTTTCATAAAATGCACAGTGTGTGGCCATAAGCTCTCTCCAGTGGATGGCAACACTCTGTGCGTGGTATGCCTGGGTGCAGACCACCTTAAGTTCCCCTGCTCTATTTGTGCTGGGTTCAACCCCAGAGCACTTTAGGACAGGTGGGACAAACTTATCCTTAAAGGCTTGCTTCCCTCCTCGGGGATGGCAGTCCTTTCTTCCCCCACTGGGGGAGCAGCGGCCGCTGGATCTTCCTCCTATTCCCTGGTGTCTGGGACTCAAACTCCCACCAAGAGGTCTGGGGAAGGGGATAAGACTAAAAAAGACAGGCCTCATCGCAGGCAGGTCTGCCACCCAAAGTGAGGCCTCTGACAAGGCCTGGGTCTCCTCAGCTCCATTCTCTGAGGTTTCCCCCAAGCCTGAGGAACCCCATAGCTGGTCCCCTGCGAGGTCCTCTCCCCACCGGCTGTCCCGACCAGTTTCGGTGGCATCATCCTGCTTCACCCAGAGCCTTAGTGAGGTGGAGATGGACAAGATGATGCAGAGGTTTAACCACACTCGGATACAGATGTCAGTGCCCTCTCCCTCTGGAAGGGGCTCCTTGCAACCTTTTTTCCATCCAATAACTCCTTCTCTGATCCAACCGGTGGTTTCGGAGTTTTTTGATCTGAGGACACTGGGGGTCAAGGGGTTGGCGCCAATGGTACCATGTACCTCGACGCTGGCCATTGACTTGAGCTTGCTGGATCTGAGTTCTCAGAGGTGTAGCCTTGGAGTCAGATCCGAGGGGGTGCTTTTGACTTCAAGTGCTTTGAAGCAGAGCATTCCCTTCAGCTCCTGGAGTCTCGGTTCTGACTCCCCTGTCGGGTCAGGGGGTAGTTCCCATGAGGTTCGTTCCCCCTCAGCCTTCGTGGTGGAAAGGGTGCACGTGGTGTTGAGAACTTTGACCATCTCGTCCTCGGACTTTGTCCAGAACCCCTGGCTCAGAGTGTGGTTCCGACCATCTTGACATCTCAGGGACAACCCATGGTCGTGATGCCCCAGGAAGTTATCCCAAGAGAACAGTAAGAGGTTTGTGAGTCCTCCCCAGAGAGTCCCACTGAGGAGGTCCCTCCCCAATGGACATGTAAGAGGAGTCACTTGGAGACTCCACTAGAGTCCCTCACCAAAGACACAGACTTGGAGGAAGGGGAAGGTTCCCTACGGAACTCATTTGGAAACATCATAGAGATCCACCACCAGAAGGAGGGGGTGTCTTCCCCAAAACCAACCTCAGACGAGTGTGTGTTCCTGGAGGCATTCGGCTTGGGCCCATCTACCTCTTGGGTGTCCCCTTCTGCAGATCCTTTAGTGGATCTCATAACATCTAGGGCATGGAAGGAACCGGGCATCATAGACCCCATCCACAAGTGCCCCGACAAAGCATTGAGCCCCCTGTTGGACAGGACACACTGGAACAAGGGGTCTCCTGTAGATGCGATGATGGTGGCAGCCGCCACTAAGCAGGAGTTCGCTCAGGAGAGCTCCATGGTTTATCCTCCTGATCGGGAATTGAGGGCGATGGACCATTTTGGGAAGTGGGTGTATGCTTCAGCTACCTCAGTGAGGGCGCTAAACTACATGGTACACATCGTTCGACTTCAGAGAGACCTTGTGAAGGAAATCACAGAGTCAACCCCAGAGTCCGTGTTGGTGGAGGACAAGAAGACATTCTCTGCCTGTATGGCCACTCTTAAAGTGGTTGCGAGTACGTCTATGCACTGCTCTCTCATGCCACTGAGGGAGCTGCAAGGGCGGCTGGGACAGGCGTTGCCATCAGGCATCATGCCTGGCTCCAGCTGTGTCAGTTCTTGGAGCCCTTTAAGGCGTCTTTTACCAATGGCTCGTATGATGGTTCTTCCCTCTTTGGGAAATCCATCAAAGAGACACTAGTCCAGAGGGAAAAGGATGAGAAGACACTGTCAGCCGTCAGGATCCACTTATCACCACCTCAAAGATCCTTTACCAGGAATCAGTGAGGGTTGAAGATGATGTTGTTCCGGGAGTCTCAGGCATTTTCCTGGGATGCTCAGTTCTCTCCTTCCCCACAGAGGCAGAGGAGGTTACAATAGACACTGCCCTAGAGGCAGAAGGGGTCCAAGGATTTCCGGATCCCGAGTACCCTTCTCGGAGAAACCCGGGCAGCAGCCCTGAAGAGTTGCCTGACTGCTTGTCTCTGGAGGCAGTCAGGGGTCATCTGTCACTGCACCCAGCCACACTGGAGTCCATTACGACAGATCATTGGGTGTTGCGAATCATATCCAGAGGATATTTCGTTCCATTCAAGGAGCTGCCCTATCCGAACAAGCACCTCCCAGATGTTCCACCCATTCAAAGGGAGGAAGCAGCGCTAGTAATCAGAAAGCTGCTGAAGAAACAAGTCATCCAGCCGGTCCCCCTAAACCAGTCTGGATCCGGTGTTTATTCCAGGTTCATTTTGGTGCAAAAGAAAATGAGGGACCTCAGACCCATCTTGGATCTGTCCACGTTGAACCAGTCAGTAGCGTAGACAAAGTTCCGGATAGTCATGCTTCAATCCATCCTGCCCTTTCTGCAGGCCAAAGATTGGATGTGCTTGATCAACCTTCAGGATGCGTACTATCACATCAAGATAGACATGTGCTCTCAGAGGTTTCTCTACTTCCAGCTGGGAGCCAATCATTATCAGTTCAGACCCCTTCCCTTTAGTCTCACCACAGCCCCCAGGGTGTTAACCAAGGTGATGGCGATTATAGCAGCTCACCTAAGGCTTCAGGGTATTCAGGTCTTCCCTTACCTGGACAATTGGCTCTTCACTGCCCCTTCAAAGCATCTACTCTGCCGAGCCAGGGATTATTTCCTTCTGCTAGCAAACAAATTGGGCATCACCATCAATCTGAACAAGTCTTCTTTGGCCCCCATCCAAATTCTAGACCTTATTGGGGCTCAGTTGGACACTATTCAAACAAGAGTTTTTCCTCACTTCAGACAGGATACTCAATCTAAGATTACATGTATTGCACATTCTTCATACCCAGCTCCCAACAGCTAAAGCAGACCTAAGGACGTTGGGTTCAATAGCGGCCACAATCAGTCTTCTGCCAATGGCTCATCTTCATAGAGTTCATCAGTGGACGCTTGCTGTCCAGTGGTCCCTGTTAGATCTTCCTCTGTCCATTGCTGTGCATATCTCAAGGGTATGCAGGGACTCCCTTTGGTGGTGGATTCAGACCCCTGACCTCCTCAGGGGATGCTCTTTTCATTTTGCCTTTCCCAAAACCACAGTGACCACTAAAGCCTCACTCAGGAAGGACAGTTCAAGGCATGTGGTCCCCTTCAAAGACCAGTTTGCATATCAGTGTACTAAAGATGAGGGCGGCCCTTCTTGCATTGCAGGCCCTTCATGCTCATCTTCCTCTAGGGATGAGTGCAGTTCAGACAGACAATATGTCAGTGGTCTTGTATATCAACAAACAAGGGGGAACCAGATCTTATCCCCTCTGTCGGGAAGCCATGAGAGTGTGGCAATGGGCAATCTCTACTGGACGCTTTCTGGTGGCAGTGCACATTCTGGGGTGGTCCAACACTGTAGAGGACAGGCTCAGCAGATTTTTCCTGATGCCTTACGAGTGATCTTTGAATCTTTCAGTAGCAGAACATCTTTCAAAGGTGGGTTCGTCCTTACTGCAATCTCTTTGCACCTCCTTCCAATGCGAAATGCATAATGTTTTTCACTCTGAACCACCCGTAGGGGGAAGCCCCCAGAGACGCACTGGTACATGCTTGGCCTCCTAGTCTTCTTTATGCTTATCCTCCACTTCATCTTATGTCAAAGTTTCTTCAGAAAGCCCAAAGGCTATGGAGCTCTGTGATCCTCATCCTCCCATTCTGGCCTCGCCAACTTTGGTTCCCCTTACTGTGGTCTCATCTGGTAGTTCCTCCATGGACGTTGGATCCAGTTCTGGATCTTTTTTCCCATCCGTCAGGGATTCTTCACCCAAACCTGGACAGTCTGAAGCTCACGGCTTGGCTGCTCCAGTACCCATGATCATTAGGACTCCTGAAGTGTCATCTCCTGTTAAATTGGTTCTGGTGGAGACTCATAAATCTCCCACCAGAAAGGTGTATCGGAGTAAATGGAAATGCTTCTCCATATGCGCCACTCAGCAGGCCTTGGATCCCTTTACTGCACCTCTTTTGGCAGTCTTAGATTTTCTGGCGAGTATATTTCATCAGGGTGCCAGCTCATCTACAGTTAAGTCCAGCTGGCAGCTATTTCTAATTTTCATGTGGGGGTGAGCATGTCTTGTAAGACTTTCCTTAAGAGTACCTTCATTCTTAGACTGGTTAAGGACCCTACGCCTCTGTGGGATCTTACTTTAGTGTTACAGGCATTAGTCTCCACACCCTTTGAACCTGCGGCCTCAGTTGATTTGCAATTTGTGACCTGGAAAACTGCCATTTTGGTTGCCATTAGATCAGCCACAAGAGTATCAGAACTCCAGGCTCTTTCTATCAAAGTGCCTTGCATGATTTTTCAAAAATACATGGTGTCATTGCACACTTAATCCATCTTTGTTCCTAAAGTAGCCTCGGAAGCCAATATTAATCAAACTATCAATTTGCCAGTTTTTTTCCCTAACTTTCAAAATAAAAGAGAATATAAGTTACGCCTGCTTAGATCTTCATAGACAACTGAGATTTTACTTGCACTGGACGAAACCTTTTCTTAAATCTGATCAACTATTCATGTCTTATTCTAAACCCTTCTTAGGTGAGCCAGTTTCTAAGGTAACCATTGCTCACTGGATCTCCTAATGAGTTGTTTGAGCTTATGCTGTTAAAGGAATGTCTTCTCCACGACAAATGAAGCCACATTCTACTCTATCTATGGCTACGTCAGCTGCCTTCTGGTCTAGGGTGTCTCTGGACGATATCTGTTCAGCAGCTACTTGGTCCTCATCTCACACCTTCATCATTTCACACTACAAACTGGATATTGTGTCTAGAAACAGAGCATCATTTGGCTCTGTGGTGCTACTGAACATTCCTTCCATGAGGACTAGCCAGGAGTTTTTGTTAGCTGAGGACTCTGTCCCACAGGTTGAAGACCAAATGAAGTAAACTACTTCAGATAAAGAAGTTATGTACTCCCCATAATGTTCCATCTGAGTAGTTGTACTTCATTTGTCTTCAACTGTCCCCCTCTCCTTTCCCTTGACCTTGTTACTTGGTGAAGGTTGTTATACCTTTGTGTAGCTTGCGAGACCCTTGGTTCTGTTTCGGACCTGTAGTTTTTTTGTGGCTCACACTTGGAATAAGGTTCTGTTGGATCAGGTGTTTGGTACTATTTAGGCAGAAAACTCTATCTGAAGAGAGCAGAGAGACTGGGGATATTATGGGTAAGATGAGGAGCTTGGAGCTCAGATCAATAGCTGGAAAATGTATCCATGTCAGATCAGATGTGGATTCGAAACCCACAGGTTGAAGACAAATGAAGTACAACTACTCAGATGGAATGCTATGCTGAGTACATAACTTCTTTTTTAAAGTATTAAAACATTTTTTCTGTGAATAAATTTTGTTTATTTTACATTTTGGGGATGGCAGGTATTTTATAGTGCTTTTTAATGTGTTTTTGTGTTAATGACTTTTAAAGACTTTAAATGTTTACCTGGTTTTGCTGCTTGTTTTCCCAGGAGAAAGAAACACCATTTCTGGCTTGGCCATGGAACATATTGTTAGACTCAAGGTCAGGCCTTCTTCCAGCCACAAAAAGAAAATAAGTTAAGCAAACAGCCTTTGCCACCACAGCAGGCTGGCAATTTTCCACAGCCACAGGTGGGTGACATTTTTTGCACTTCAGACCAGTCATATTTTACCCCGTTCCCTCTTGTGTAGCACCTATAGCCACTGTGGACCAGGGTTTGCCACATCCTCTGTAGCTGTTAGAGTCCCCTCTGAGGGCAAAGGAGAACCAATCTTGTTGGTCCTGGGAGAGGAAACCAGGAAGTCTTATCTGTTTTTTCAGAATGTTGTGCCCATGCTTGGGAAATCTACTGCTGCCATTTATAACACTTTTGGCCACATTTTTTTTCTGTCAAAAAGAAACCGGAAACTTAGCATGCATCTACTCCTACTTAAATTTCCTTACACAGGAGTAGTTTATTGGGTCTGACTCATGGTTTTATTTGGGCTTTTGATTCTCTTACTTTGTGGTTTCTGGTAAAAGAAAGGAGGATACCCCATTTCCTGAAGAGATTAAGAAATTTGAATCTGGACAGGTAAGTAAAGGTGCAGATACTGGTTCTATCGTCAGTTTTCTGATTAACACTTGGAGTTTCTCTTTCTTTGAGACTATTTCTAGAATGTGCCACTATTTCCAGTGGGAGTACACTGAGGTTTCTCAACCCCTCAAAAATGTTTATGAGCTGTTACAGAAGGAATCTCCTCAACTTTCACCATTTCCTCCAGTTCTGTCAGCTTTGGAGAATGTCTTTTTTCTACCTGTATTTTTCCTGATAGCCAGCCTCCTGCCCTTAAAAGGCAGATAGAATGTGTAAAGTTCCTCAGTTTTGTTTAGGTTTTTATAAATTTTCCCAAACCAGACCCAGCAGCTAGGCTATAGCTTTATTTTTTCCTAATTCTCCTAAATAGTTAGCCAATTCCTACCCTACTCTTTCTGATAAAGGTGGGAATATTATTGATGAGTATGAGAAAATAGTGCTTCTGCAATTTTGATTTTCAGAATTCTGAATTGTCAGACTCACTTGCTATTTATTTAATCTGATTGTGAAAATCTGAGGAATGCATGATATGCAGTTTCTTTTTTGAGGAAACGTCTGCCTTAAATTATTTACTTTCTTCTACTCTACTAGTCACTGATCTTTGTGTGTGTATGACTTAATTGATGATTCTTCAGGACTCTTCCACTGTTTTGAGGAGGTTTGCTTGGCTGCATTCTCTGAACATCAAATTCACTTTTTGGTTCCTTTGCTGCATAGGTGGTCAAAAAGGGTGATTAAAGGGGTATGGTAAATCCAGGGAATCTCTAAGGGTTTCTGCCAACCTTTTTCTAACTTTCTTGGAATTCTCTAATCTCCCATCCAATTTTGCTATAATGTTCCAAAACGAATTCACTAACCTTCAAACCCAAGGACAGTCATCTAGTCAGTTTGACTATTTAATGGACTTTGTTCCCTCCTTCCACCATGGCAGTCCCAATTCCCTTCCAGAAAGTCTGAATCTCTATTTTCCTAATTGGCAACAGATAGTTTCAGAAAAATGTGTTCCAAAGATAATTCGACAAGGTTATATTCCTCCTTGTCATGAGGTTATTCCTCATCCACGAGGCCAGACTCTTATTTCCACTTGTCCATCACTACATGTTGTTCCAGGGAATTTTAGAACCAGTCCCCCCCCCCTTTCACAAGTTGGGAAAGTTTTTTGTTCAAGAATGTTTTTAGTGCCAAAGAAAGAAGATGCTTGTAGACCATTTCTGGATCTTTCTTCTTGGGCCAGTTTGTGATAGTGGCTAACTTCAAATTGATGTTTTACAATCTGTTACTTCTTCTTCCTCATTAAAGTTTCCTGGTAACTCTACATTTAAAAGATAGTTATCTCATTCCTTTTCATCCATGCTTCAGGCATTTCTTAAGGTTTCTGTATTTGGATCACTTTATCAGTTCTGTGCTTTACTGTTTGGAATATCCTCTACACCAAGAGTGTTAACTAAGTGACTAGCTCCAGTTACAGCTCATTACAGGCTTCAACTTATCCATTTTCTTGTCTCCATATTAGATGGCTTACATATATTTGCAGAACCTTTTTTCAAAGTGTCAGGAATCTCTGTTGGGTTTGAGAACATTCAAAATCCTTTTTGAATTCTTCACATAGGATTGTGTTCCTGGGGTGTCAGCTGGACACCTTATTTCAAAGAGCTTTTCTTCCGCAGGAAAAAAATAGATCTATAGTTAAGTTTATGTCTAAGGTTTTCCACTCATTCTTTTGTTACTGTGAGGGAATACCTCAGATTTTTGGTTCTCATGGCATCAATGATTCTCATGATACCTGTGGCAAAACTCGACATGAGAAGGATGCAATGGTATCTGAAATCTCTCTCGTACCAGCATCAGCATCCCATTTCAAGTCCCATTGCTGGGATTTGTCAATAGAAAAATGACTTGGTGAAGACAGCAAATATCCCTAAATTCAGGTCTCCTCGTGTCCCTCTGTATTCCACAGCAGTCAGTTATCTCAGACGTCTCAGGCTTTGCTTGGGATGCAGTTTCAGGAGGGATGCTATTGCAAGGTGTGTGGTACACTTGAGACTGACACAAGCATATAAATATGAAAGAGATGCTTGACTTGATCAAGGTGGGCAACTTTCTGAATCATATTTTGTCCCCAGGATCTCTTCAAGTTGTTTCTGATAATACCAAAATTGTGTGGTATATCTTCAAGCAGTGGGGTACACAGGTCATACCCCCTTTGCAGACTAGCCATGTTAGCTTGAGCTACAGCTTCACAGCACAGTCTCCCTCTACAGACATCCTTCATTGCATAATAGCAATATTGTGTGGCAGACAAGCTGAACAGGGCAAGGCAGACCCTCATGTTTACAAACCATATCAGGGTGTCTTTAAAGATTTGATCCATCTCTGGGGAGTCCTCTAGTAGATCCATTTGCCTCCTGTCTAAATATTCAGCTGACAAAATTCTACTCCAGGACTCCATGCTAGAAGGCCTGGATGACAGATGCCCTTTTTCTTTGTCTGACAGTAATTTTCCTGTATGCTCTTCCAAACTTTCCACTGATATCCAAAATACTTATGAAGATTCAGAAGGAATCCCTCAAGATGTTTGTGGTGACTCCCTTTCCAGCCCAGGCAACAGTGGTTTTCCCTTCTTTTGCAAATGACCAAGGGTAATTAACACAAGCATCCTTTCAGAATCAGTCAACTCATACAAGATAAGATTGGAGTGTTTGATGCACCCCGACCCCAGTCAACTTCAAATGACTGCCTCAATGATAGGGTCTTATTTTCCTTTGGGCACTTGTTAGCCGAGGATGTGCAACAAGTGGCAATAGAGGTAAGAAAGCCTGCTGCTAGAAAATCATATATTAGTGAGTGGAGAAAGTTTTCTAGTTGGTACCAACAGCAGCATAACCAACACTCATTCAAGGCTAGTTGTTTTCTGATTTTACAATATTAGTGTGAGTTACTTTCCTATGACATGTCTTATTCCGCCATCATGGTTCAGTTATTGACCATTTCAGCATGTCTGCCCATGGATCCTCCTCTTTCAAGGGTTTCTCATACCACAATGTTTTTTGAAATGGGTTTTCCGTCAGAGGACTCCAAGAACACCAGTAGTCCCTTCTTGGGATTTTAATTTTGTATTTGTGTTTCCTAACCTTTATATCCTAACACTTTTTCCATTTAAACCAGCTAATCTGGCTTGAGGTTCTTAACATGGAAAACAGATGTTCTTCGTGTTTCACTGTTGCAGTCATCACATTTGGGTTATCCCTGTCAGGGTAGCCCTCAGTCGGCCCGAATACCAGAGACTTAGTATTTCTGAGTCAGTTGCTGTCGCTTGAGGACTGACGTCTGGTCGTCAGTGGTATAAAGTAAAGCAGGTGACACCATTACATCAGTCTTTCTTGCCTGAAGCAGAAGCAGTTTGCATGAGTGCCAGTTGGCTGCTACCTGAGTTTTCATTTCCGAATTGAAGTTGAAGTCTTCTAAAGCTAAGTACCCTGTTGGGGATCCTTTTTTCTTGCACTAACCGATGTCAGAAAAAGTTAATAATTGTCTCGCCTGTGAAAAGTAAATACCACACTGAGACTTCCACTCTTACTGCATCAGTAGTCTAGGCACAGACCACGACGTCCCCCATTATAGCTTCTGTGCTTTAGCGCCAGATCTATCATCATTGGGCCCTTATTGTAGCCAGATATTTTCGTTTACAGTCCTCGAATTCTAATATGGCTTTGGTAAGCCATCCAACAGCAGATCTTCTGAAAGAACGTAAAGATAAAGACAGAGACAGACTGCACAGGTCCAAACCTACCGACAATGCTTCTGTTAAGCTAGTCATCAGTTCTCAGGTACTCAGTGAGGTGTTTTCGCAGACCCTGATGCCCACTTCAGTTGATTCGCAGGCCGCCACCAAGACCCTTTCGGAGTCTGGTATGTCGCAAAAACTCTTCTTTGTCTAAGGATCCTATGGTCGTCTCTACCTTGGATGAGTCTGGAGCAGCTGAGCAGGCACCGGCTTCCGAGGAAGTCCTAGGAGGAAAACTCTCCTTTCACTCAAGCACCTGGGCCTGCATTACCAAGGACCAATGGGTTCTGAACATTGTGTCTCAGGGATACAAATTCTCTTTCCACACCCTTCCAACCCCAAAAGGGTTCCCAGATCTACCACCAAATCAGTGGGCAGAGGCTCAAAAGCAAAACCAATCCCTGCTCTCTTTAAATGCAGTAGAGCACGTTCCTGCAGAACAAGTAGGCCAAGGCCTCTACTCCAGACTTTTTCTGGTGCCCAGAAAAGAGGGCACCTGGCACCCCATCCTCAATCTATCCATTCTAAACACCTTCCTGGTGATCACAAAATTCAAAATGCTCACCCTCCAGTAGCTGCTGCCCATGCTCTGCAAGGACACTTGGCTAGCCACCCTGTATCTAAAAGAGGCCTACCTCCACATTTCTGTCAGGGAATCATGCAGAAAATATTTATTTATTTCAGTTTGATGACCGTGGAAATCCACTGGGCCCATGAGTGCCCGTTTTCAGTGGAGGCTCGGGGAGAAAAGCTCCAACAATTACATAAACATTTAAGATACAAAAGTATGTAAGTTACAAAAATAAAGTAAAGTTTACATGAATGAATATTCTGTATCAGGCTTGGTAGACAAAAGACAATTATGATGTATTTGGAAGGCTGCACTGTGGTGATTCACTTGGGAAAAATCATCATAACAATTGAAGTGTAGCAAACATATATACGAAACAATCAATGAAAGTAAGGAAACTGTTTACAGGCACTAGTTTGATAAAAGTGGTTATTTACAATATTTACAAGGAAGATAGATATAGTATGTTAGTCAGGATTAAGTAAATTAATTAAAGTAAGGATTAAGGAGTAAGTAAATATCTCCGCTTCAGGGCAGGATCTCAACACTTTCAGTTCTCTGTGCTTTCCTTTGGCTTATCTACTGCTCCCAGAGTTTCTGCAAAATGCCTGGCTCCGGCCATTGCCATTTTGCACACAAAGAAATATTCAAATTTACCTCTACTCAGATGACTGTCTTATTCAGGCAGACAGCCAGGAAAAGCTGCTCAAGCACCTGGCCTTTGTAAAGAGCCTACTAACCTCCCTAGGATGCACAGTCAATGAAAAGAAATCAAAACAGGTGCCCACCCAAAGGATAATATTCCTGGTTGCAAGTCTGGACACAGCATCCCAGATAGCATACCTTACACCAGAGAAACACATTTTCCTCTCAGCCTACTTCTCTCAACTGGCCACCAGGCCCCAACTTTCTGCAATGAAAATCCTGTAAACTCTGGGTTTTATGGCATCTTCTATACTCCTCATTCCATATGCCAGACTGCATATGAGGAAACTTCAATGGTACCTAAAGAGCCTTTGATGTCAACACTCAAGACCTGGAAACTCTTCTACCTATAATTCCTTGCCTCAGAAAGGAATTTCTTTTCTGGGCAACAGCATGCTCCTATAACAAGGGACTGCCCCTTCTCCCCTCACCACAGATGCATCAGACTACGCTTGGGGTGCACACCTGGATGGCAGATGCATACAGGGCCAATGGAGCCCACAGCAAATCCCCCTGCACATCAGTCAAAAAGAGGTGATGGCTATGCAGCATGCCTTGATAGCTATCAAACCCCTTCTATCTCCAGGGGGTCTCCTGATTAAAACAGACAACACCACTGTGATGTGGTACATCAACCAGCAGGGGAGGGACTCACTCCTACCCTGTATGCAGCATGCCCATGACCCTTTGACTCACAGCCTCTTCCATGCAACTACACCTGTTAGCACAATACCTACCAGGCTCTCTTAACTCCCTGGCAGACCAATTAAGTAGAAATCTTCTGGACCCACATGAGTGGCAACTCAACAGAAGTACCTCCACACTAATAACTCAGAAATGGGGAACCCCAAAGGTCAACCTCTTTGCCTCCCACACCAACCATCAGCTCAGCAAATTCTGCACCAGGGAGCATCACTGCATGGCTTGGAAAGTGGATGCCCTGTCCTTCCCCCTGGGTCAACCTCTTGGTCTATGCCTTTCCTCCCTTACCTCTCATCCCCAGGGTACTGTTCAAAATAAGGGAAGAAAAACCAAGCACCATTCTTATAGCTCCAGACTGGCCCTGAGAGCACTGGTACCCCTTGCTGCACAGCCTGTCCCCATGGCATCTTCCTCACTTTCCAAACCTCCTAACCCAGAGGGAAGGGAATTCATGCATCCCCAATTGAAGGCACTCAATTTGGCAGCTTGGCTTATTCCCTTACCCTGAACCAATCTGCCACCCTCAGTAAACAGGTTCTGGATGTTACCCATGAGGCCAGACACCCTAGCACCAGAAAGTCTTATGCAGATAAATGGCAAAGGTTCTGCACCTGGATGCAGGCTAAGGGGGGCCAATATGGCACAGCCCTCCATCCCTCTCATCCTGGATTACTTAGCTGACCTACTAAACAGTGGTCTGTCTTTCTCCTCTATAGAAATTCATGCCTCTGCTATTTCTGCTCATTTTCCCACTGAGCAGCCCCTTTTCTCATACCCTTTGATCAAACAGTTCCTCAGAAGGGCTAGTAACCTGAGGCCCCCCCAGAAGGGCACCAACACCAGCTTGGGACCTTAACTTTGCTTTGTCTTGGAAAAGCTCACCCTGCCTCCTTTTGAACCAGCTTCTTCTGCAGAGCTAACATTTCTCTCCTGGAAGACAGCCTTCCTTCTGGCCATCACTTCTGCCAGAAGAGTCTCAGAGCTGCAAGCACTCATGGCTGTGGAACCCTTCATCTTCCATGCAGACCAGGTATACCTCAAAACTAACCCATCCTTCATGCCCAAGGTGGTGTCCAGTGTGGCTCTCAGCCAATTAATTCATTTGCCCACCTTCTTTCCTAATCCCCAGAACAAGGGGAAAAGGATTCTTCACTCCCTAGATGTGCACAGACAGCTCAGATACTATCTGGACAGGACTAAATCCTTCAGAAAGTCTGATCAGTTGCTGATTAGCTTTGCTACAGGGGCAGAAGGCAAAGCCATCTCCAAGCAAACCAATTCCAAATGGATAGCACACTGCATCCATTCCGACTACCAACAACATGGTAAGCCTCCCCCCAAGGTGGTCAGGGCACACTCCACCAGAGCAGCTTTCCTCAGAGGAGTCCCCACCAGGGACATCCTGGAGGCTGCCACCTGGACATCTGTTCACACTTTTACCAAGCATTACCACCTGCATCTCTTCTCCAAATCCAGGGCAGGGTTTGCCTCTGCAGTCTTGCAGGGCATCCTAGCCAGCCTCTAGCTTCCTTGACTGTCTCCAGCCATTTCCTCAGCTTTGGGAATCTACCCAAATGTGATGACTGCAGCAGTGAAACAGGAAGAACATAGTATAGTTGTGTACACTTACCATAAATATAGATGTTCATGTGTATTCACTGTTGCAGTCCTGGTTTCCCTACCTCCACCCCCCCCCTTTTTTTTCTCTTTCTCCTTTTGTTACCATTCTTCTTTGTAGTTCTCCTTTTCTTACAAGGGACATATTGGTATTTATTTTCCACTGGTGGGGTTCTTCCACGAGAACCTGGCCTCCTACTTTGGGGTCTCCTGACAGGTTATGGCAAGAAAAACTGATGTAATGGCATTGGCCTTACTTTATACCACTGACAACCTGACGTCAGTCCTCAAGCAACAGCAACCGATGCAGAAATACTAAGTCTCTGGTATTCAGGCCAGTTGAGGGCTACCCTGGCAGTGATAACCCAAAAGTGATGACTGCAACAGTGAATACACTCTAACATCTACATTTATGGTAAGTATACACAACTGACTGTACTTTTACTGACTGCTCTTACCTCTGCAAGAACATTAGCTGAGTTGCAGGCTTTTATGGTGAGTCAACCCAATCTCATTTTCCACAGAAACATGGTTTATTTAAGAACGAATCTGTCTTTTATGCCTAAAGTGGTATCCAAGTTTACTTTAAGCCAAAGTATCCACTCCCTTATTTTCTTTACAGATCTTAAAAATGAGGGAGAAATGATACTCTATACTTTGTATATCCACTGACAACTTGGGCACTGTCTTGACAGAACTATATCTTTCAGATCTTCAGATTTGCTTTTCTTTTCTTGTGAAGGTAAAAATGAGGGACAGCCTGTGTCAATAAAGACTATTTTCAAATGGATGTCTAAGGCGATTACCTTTTTTCATACTCACCACAACAGAATTTTTGCAGGCAGGATCAAGGTCCACACTACCAGGGCCTTGGCTTCATGTATAGATTTTTGGAATTGGTTGGATTCTAGAAGTATTCTAAAAGCTTCAACTTGGTCCTCTGTATATACCTTTACAGAGCACTATAAGCTTGATTCCTTTTCCAGGTTTAGATCAGGCTTTGCAACACTCTAGGGGATCTCAGACTCTTCTCCTTCCAGCTCTAAAATGCATTAAGCTAAGATAATCTACCCATATACCTAAGGCTGCCTCAACAGTGATCAATATGATGAACATAGTACAGTTGAATAAGTAAACTTACCATAATAGCAGATGTTCGAATGATCATTGCTGCAGTAGCCACTCCATATTTCCCATCCCTCTTATTTGTCAGTTTGTTGTTTGTCCCAGGTTGTGGTTGTTTATCTTTTTTACTGTTCCTAGCATTGTCCTTTCATGGCTCTGCCTTACTCTGTTTGTTGGCAGAAGAGCTCTAAAGGTCTTGGCTCCCAAACTTGTCTTTTAATCAGTTCAGCTCAAGCTATCTGACAGTTTGGATGGGTGGAAGGTGCCCTGAATCTTTGAAAGCTGGCCGGCTGATAAATTCTTGGCAGGATACAGCCCATATATCTAAGGCTACTGCAGCAATGATCATTCAAACGAATACTGTTGTGATAAGCTTACTTACACAGCTGTACTTTCTGTTCATCACAACGCTAAAACGAGAAAAAATATCTAAATATACCTCTGGTAGTATGAAAACCAGAAATTAAGCAAAAAAAAGAACAGTATCTGGAGCAACTTTGCTAACAGATAATTTCACATCTTAAATATACTTTATTGGAAGTAAATCATGATACCAGTGGAAATGTTCCATCCAACAATAGTTTTCCACTTTTAAAAAAACATTATTGAAAATGCATTATCTAAAACAAATTCTCCATTTCCAAAAGTACCAAATCTACTTTTTCTTGGAATAACCCAAAATAATAATAATAATAATAAGGTCAGGAAGCTAATTCCTTCAATCACTGTAAGTGCTGGGACCAATGTTTGTTCCCTTTCCTTCAAAGACAGTATATATTTTTTTTGTTTATTACAATCTAGAAGTAATGACATCAAAAGGTACCAGTCTGAGCTTGTATACTCAGATGAACTTAATGCAGTCTTAGATCATATAGTACCTCCATATGCATACATACGTTTATGTCAAGTGGCATCAAGTAAAAAGAACTGAAGCTGAAGCACAAAACAGCATGAAATATGTATAAAAATAATATCTAAACAAAAAAAAATACAATATTTAACCCAGAGACAACAAAGATGCACTTTCTAAAGCTAAACACACAAAAAACAGCTTTGATGAAATGCTTTCATTTGCCAACATCTTTATTCTTTCCTTTCCATTAAATGCAAACTTAGATTTCATTCTTTTTAAACCCTATAAAGTGACAAAATGTAACCAAACTTAAAACTCATAAAATACAGTAATTTGTGTGAATCTGCAGCCCCCCCCCCAACTCCTAATTTGTATGTCTTATCTCCATGGTTGCTAAATAGCAACTAAAAAGCAAACTCCTGCAAATTGATTTATTTGATAAAACAAATGTCAATCACAGTGAGACTGAAGGCAGAATAGATAAAATATGTGATTACAAAATTAATTAAACTAAAAGTTTGTATTAAATACATAAAAGCAGATCCATTTTTGCGGTACAGCCAATTGGAAGAGTAAAATACCCCAATTTTATGGAAAAAAAATTGCCAGAAGGAATGCTGCTACTCCTGCAATAATACAGATGAGAGCAGAGTAGACCATGTTACATATGAATAAGAATAAGGAAAATATATGTTTGGTGCAAGTGGACCAGATGGACAACAACAGCAACGACCAAGAAATGTAGTCACAGAGACAGTATCAATTAGGAGGGTAACATAAATAAATGTCAGGTCCCTTCAGGAGTTCAAGGTACCAGGTTATATCCTCTAAACCACAGATTCTTCTTGAATTAACAGTTCTAAGGAATGGTTGTACATTCAACTCCAGTCACAAACTGGATTTAAAAACTGTGACACCTCTAAAATTATACACAAGAAATTTGAACCTGAATTTTTAATAGATTGTAGTATTGTAAATTTTAATGCTGGGTATTAACTTTGAAAGCTGGCCGGGTATTAACTTCAGTACTTTTAATCTTGTGTATCCTATAACAGATGCATTTGAAAATGTTTGTGAAAAGGAAATCCACTGTCTTATAAGGAGTTCGTTCTAAATACAGATATTGTAATTTGACTAGTGCAGAAAAGTGTTATGAATTACTTGTAAATGCTTCTAGATGTTTCATGTAGGCAGATATGATTGGTGCTGTTTTCATCATAGGTTCATAGGTAGATACTAGGCTATCTGCCCTAGGGCATTTATAAGCCTAGCCAGAGTGTATTTGGCTTCCACCTCCCTATTAGATTAGCCTACTGTGCCTCTGTAAAGTAGGTCACAGAAGGTACCCTTTTAAGATTAGTTTACTGTGCCTCTGTCTAGCAGGGACACAGGAGAAATCCCAGGGGTGAATTTGCGATTTCCCATCCACGCGTCCAAATTTCACTTGAAGAGGGTCAGCGAGGGGCTATGTCTAACATGAATTTGGATTCTATTCCAGAGTGAGGGGAGCCTCTGGGAAATGAATATGTCCCTCCAGCATGTTCTATTTATTTTTGTGCTGAGGTTTAGGTCCATGGAGCGTGTAGCTCTAAGGGACTTGGATTTTTTGAGGTGGAGCATGTCCATTAATTCTGGGTTTGACATGGCTTTGTACGTCAGGCATAGATCGCCTCTGAGTAGGTGGTAAGCAACTGAGTAGAGCTGGAGTTTCTTTAGTTGAGCTGCATAGGACATTTGTTTGTAGCCTATGATCCTCTTGGTGAGGTACTTTTGGGGTCTCTCCAGTTGCTGCATGTGTCGGGTAAGGTACATCCCAAAAGGGGCATTGTATTCAATTATGGGCCTGATGAGTGACGAGTAGAGGGGCACAATGACCTCTCTTAATCTAGATGCGATCCCTTTCGTGATAAGGTGGGCTGCATAGAAGGTCTTTCTAACCACTTTGGCAATGTGATTATCAAAGGAGAGATTACTATCTACATTGGTCCCCAAATCTCTAATTACTTCTTCCGTACTTAATGGATTACCACCTATGTGGTAATTTGTGGGTACCTTGTTTTTCCCAAAGGGGATGACTATGCACTTTATAGCATTTAGCTTGAGGCCATGGTTCTGGCACCAAGCATTTGTCTCTGTGAGACCCTTTTGGAGGATGCCTGTGTCAGCTGGAGATTCGATTATGGCCCCCAGTTTGCAGTCATCTGCGAACTTTGTCAGCCATAATCCCCCCGTGTTAGCCTGAACCTCAGAGAAGTATAAACCGAATGAGAGGTCCCAGAACTGAGCCCTGTGGGACGCCACTTGAAACTGGTTTGGATTCGGACATGGCACCTGCGATTCTTACTATGTGGGTTCTATCTCTGAGCCAGTTTGCAACCCATCTTGTGATATAGGGGTTGATATTTAAGCTGGTAAGCTTATTTATGATGCCCGAGTGGGTTATTGTGTCAATGGCTTTTGCGAGGTCCAGGTAGGCTGTGTGGACTACCTTGCCCTCATCTATTGCTTTGGTAACTGTTTCAAAGAAATCAACTAGGTTTAAGAGGCTAGATCTGCCTTAAACAAAGCTGAATTGGGTAGGGTCCAGTGTCTGGAGGCTCCCAATGTCTTTATTTATGAGTTCCATGATAATATGCTCCATAGCTTTACAGACCAGACTAGTCAGGCTTATGGGGCGATAGTTTCCAGGGTCCGTTGTGGCACCACCTTTGTGGAGTGGGACCAATGTAACTGTATGCCATTCTTTGGGTACATATCCTGTAGTAAGGCTAAGTTTGAACAGTGACTTAATGTGAGGGTTCAGTTCTTCTTGGAGCTCGTGTAAGACACAGCCTGGGACACCGTCTAGTCCCATAGATGCTGTGTTTTTTGCTTTGGAGAGGGCAGCTTTTATCTGTGATGTCAGGGAGGTTACATTCAGTTGAGATAGGCGTTTGCTCCTTTGGGGGGAAGGGGGGGGAGACGTTTGCGCTGAATCTGTCTGCCAGGATGTTGGCTATGTCTGTAGGTTCGGTATATTTTGTACCATTATGCAACAATTCAGAGCATATCTGGGAGTTTCTGCCCATGTTTCTGACATAACTAAAGAAGGCCTTGTGATTATCTTTAGTGTCTAGGGCAATTTTTCTTTTGAAACTGGCCTTTGATGATTTCATGAGGGATCAAAGTTTCTTGCTAATACTGATCAGAGATGCCTTCTCTTTTTGGGATTTTGCTCTGTCATGTAGTAGCTTCCCCCTTCTGTTGTATAGCTTATTTATGGCCGGGGTCCACCAGACCGGTCTCCTGTTTTTGGAGGAGTGAGTCTTGGTTTTATTTGGGATAGCATGATCCATGCATTCCTGCAGGTGCTCATAGAATGCATTTGTAAAGGATTCTGAGGGTTGGGCTGTATTATCCTCTGGCCCAGGGGGCTTTGAAGGATTCCACCTCAGTCTTGAGAAGTGCAAAGTTGGCTTTGGAGAAATTCTTTACAGTGATTTCTTTGGCTGGGGGTGGGGACGGGATATGGATGTCCAGGGAAATTTGTTTATGGTCTGATCTTACCAATGAGGGGTTTACCTCTGGTGTGGGACATAGAGTCCCCATGTTGGTGATGACCAGGTCCAATATGTTGTTCCCTCTTGTGGGAGTGGTGACCAGTTGTTCCATTGCGTTAGAGTTTATAAATTCAAGGAACCGTTGGGTGAGTGTGTTTGGGCTTGAGTAGTTTTCCCAGTCAATGTTTGGTTAGTTGAAGTCACCCAATAACATAGTGTTTGGAGAGACCTTCATATTCTCCAGTGTTCTCAGGAATGCTAAATGGGGTTCCTGTAATAGGGAGGGTGTTCTGTAGCAGGCTAAAAACTGAAAGGCAGTTTTGTCCACTGTTAGTTGCACATGGATGGTTTCCGATGCTTGTTGCAGTGCCACTAACCTGGAGGTATAGGTATCTTTGATGAATATAGATACTCCCCCTCCTTTTGTGCTTCGGTCCGAGTTTTGGGGCCGAAACGCATGGTATGAGTTATAACCTGGTAGTGCTGGGGTGCTCTCAGGAGCCTTGAACCAGGTTTCTGTTACTGCACAGACATCGATTTTCTCCATACTGAGGAGAGTCTCGAGTGCATGCATCTTGAGGTTTAGACTTCTGGCATTGAGTAACATTACCTTTAGTTTTTTTATCTTTGGGTTGTCTATGGAGGTGGGTTTGTCCTTTGAGCCTTGCCTAAAAATGCACTATGGGGTGGCAAGAGCCTTGGCCAGTATACAAAAGCCTAAGGGTGACAGGTGCAAGCCGTCCCTAGCGAAGCAACGTGGCTTGTCGAGCATGTCATCCCAGGCTGACAGACACTGGATCCCCTTTGAATGACACCAATACTTTAGCCAATTGTTCAAACTGATCATTTTGTCTTTATACTGTGGCATCATTCTTGGTGAGGGCAAGATGCTACTCAAGGTCAGGGAAATACCAGCCTGGGCTACATGGTCAGAGAGCGCCTCTATGTCTCTCTTCATGTAGTCCAGGGAGGTACATCTCAGGTCATTCACACCAGCATGGACAATGACGGAGTCGTACTTGCTTTGGTGTGACCTGAGTGCTTGCGTTATGTGGCAGATCCTGGCACCTGACAGGCAGCTTACAGTGACCTTCTCCTTGTTCAGACTGGTGAGTGGGACGTCAGTGTGCCGGACAATAGAGACCCCTATAACAATGTATTTGGTGTGTTGTTTGGCCTTATGGGCTGTGACTGTGAGGCACACTGATTTTGTGAGATATGTGATTTGTGGGTATTGTTGAGGGGTGGCTGTTGCTTGGATATCTGCTTAGGAGGTCTTTGCTGTTTAGGCAGATTTTTATTTAGAGCCTCCGAGTATGTTTTTGTGTGTTCATGTGTTGGGTATGCAGATGCAATAGGTCTGTGTGAGACTGGATTTGTGGTGTGGTTGGTTACCTTTTCCTCCTGACTGACTGTGCCAGTCTTGGGTTGAGAGAGATCTGCCTCCAGTTTGGCTGTGTAACTGCATCTCTCACATGTATTAGAGATTGTTGGAAGGAGGAGAGGGTTGTCTGTGTATATAAGGCAATTGTAACATTGCCTCAAAATTCCCAGATTCACCAGCTGGACTGGAGAGTAACCTTGGACATACCAGATTAGTATAGGGAACTGTTTTTTTTACTGATCAGATTAGGGAAGGGAACTGATTTTTCACTTGATCAGGAATGACCAATCGGGAGTCTAATACTTATGAGAAGTCAAGGAGGGTGTAGTGCTTTAGTTAGTTAGTGTTTCTTTATAAGAGCTGAGCAAGTGCAGGGCTTTAGAAAGAGAATAGAGTGATTACTTTGAGAGTTTGAACAGTTCTAAGGGAAAAAGTGAAATGCAGACTTTGTGGAGCCTGGAATAGTTTAAACCTGTTTAGGCGGCGCTGCCCGACGCTGCTCAGTGCACGCAAAAAGAGAGCTGTAGGGTTTTAAGAGAGAGAGATCAAGGAGTTTGCAACACAGGAAATGCAGTAAACAGGCTCTAGATGTGTTCCAAGTACTGTTACTGTTACAGATATAAACTTTAGCAAACCGGAAAATGCCAAAAAGTAGGCGGCAAAGCAGTAAAAGTTAAAAAAAAAATCGGAAGAAAATACTTAAAATCACAAAAGTGGCTCCTTTTCTTCTCTCAGCGTTTTCTCCTCTTGGTAGGTGCTTCACAACAACTAGCAAGCCTGAAAAGACACCAAAACCACGAGGCAGCCTGGTTTTAAGAGAGAGAGATCAAGGAGTTTAGAATTGACCCAAAATGGCCAATAAAACTACAGCTTCTAGGTAGTAACCACTCCTCCAGGGACAGGCAGGCTGTTCAGTGTTAACCACTCCCACTGATGAACACAGAGACTTCCCTTTAGCCCAAGCAAGCACTGATCTTCTAGAAACTTCCAAACAGTTCAGAACAGCAAATCTGTAACTGAACTTTCTTAACTTTCAGAAAGTGGGGAAAAAAGCAAGATTTTTTTTTTTCTTTTTGTTGTAGTTTAAAGGTAGCAGAGATAAACAAGAAGCAAAATAATCACAACAGTGCAATAAATGACCCCACACTTGAGTGCTAGGTCAAAATCAGCTAAAATGCAGTTTTTAGAGAAAAAAATTATTTTAAATTAAGTGCAACACAGGAAATAAAGTAAACAGGTTCTAGATGTGTTCAAAGTACTGATACTGTTACAGATATAAACTTTAGCAAGCCAGAAAATGCCAAAAAGTAGGCGGAAAAGCAGTAAAACTTAACAAAAAATCAGAAGAAAATGCTTAAAATCACAGAAGTGGCTCCTTTTCTTCTCTCAGCGTTTTCTCCTCTTGGTAGGTGCTTCAGCAACAACTAGCAAGCCTGAAAAGACGCCAAAACCACAAGGCAGCCTGGTTTTAAGAGAGAGAGATCAAGGAGTTTAGAATTGACCCAAAATGGCCAATAAAACTACAGCTTCTAGGTAGTAACCACTCCACACAGAATTCATCTGTGCAAATCTTAAAGATCCATTTGATGTAAACTGAGATAAGTGAATTTTTATACTAATTCTCTGCTGCTACTTTTTAGTAGGAAACATCTTTATTAAATTAGCACTCACAACATAGACATTCATGTATTTATATACATGAGAACAAATCCTAATGACATATTTTTAGTTGCAAATATGATACATGACTTATAATCTAGTCAATCATTGTCAGTCAAACATTACATAGCTCACGCCAATCCTGCCTGCTTTTAAACCTTATTCCACCCCCAGAATGTTATTCTGCATGTATTGTTCTCACAATTCCCAGTTTTTCTATGTAATTTGCTCTTACCCTTTAATAAAGATCCCATTTCTAGTTGTTTCATCTCTTACTATATTCACCACTTCTAGTACAGTTGGTTTAGACTTATATTTCTATTTTCTAATTGCTTTTTTGGCAGTCACCATAATTAGACTCAGCAAGACCTTGCTATGTATAGGCAATTCCAATTCTGTATCATAGCTCAAAAAAATTATTTCCGTAGTTCTACCAATTTTTCTCACCCAGTATTTCTGACAGACTAATCTGCAGGGAGTTTTTAAAGTCTATCAGCTCATTATAGTCCCAGATTATGCTTCCAATTGCCTCTTTCTTCCCCATTACATGATCTGCTTTTTACAAACCCGAACTGGGTGGGGTCCTGAGTTTGGAGATTACCAATGTCATTGTTTATAAGTTCTATGATGATACGTTCCATAGCCTTATCCCACTCCACAAAGGGGGAGCCACCACGGGCCCCAAAAACTACTGCCCCATTAGCCTAATGAGCCTGGTCTGCAAGACTATGGAACGTATCATCATGGAACTTATAAACAATGACATTGGTAATCTCCAAACTCAGTATCCCACCCAGTTCGGGTTTGTAAAAGGCAGATCATGTCTCCTAAACCTGATACACTTTGAAGCAGTCACCAAAGCCGTAGATGAGGGTAAGGTGGTTCACACAGTCTATTTAGATCTCGCCAAGGCTTTCAACACCGTTCCCTTCTCTGGAATTATAGATAAACTCACTAAACTAGGAATAAATCCCTATGTCACAAGATGGGTTGCCAACTGGCTCACTGACAGAACCCACACTGTGACAGTAGCAGACTCCAAATCCAACTTCAGACCAGTGACAAGTGGAGTGCCACAGGGTTCAGTCCTGGGTCCTCTCCTGTTTGGTATTTACTTCTCTGAAGTACAAGCTAACACAGAAGGTCTTTGGCTAATGTAGTTCGCAGATGACTGCAAACTAGGAGCCATACTCAAAACCCCAAAACATGTGGACATCCTACAAAAGGGCCTCGCTGAGACAAATGCCTGGTGTCAAAGCCATGGCCTCAAGCTCAATGCCAAAAAGTGCATCGTCGTCCCTTTTGGTAAAAACTCTGTACCCATGAACTACCACATAGGCGGTAGTCTACTTAACACCGAAAGTGTGATAAGAGACCTTGGGACACAGATGGACAGTAGTCTCTCCTTTGATAATCATATCACCACAGTAGTCAGGAAATCCTTCTATGTGGCACACCTCATCACAAAAGGTTTCTCATTCAGGAAAAAAGAGGTCATTGTTCCCCTCTACTTGTCACTCATTAGACCCATTATACAGTACAGTGCGCTTTTTGGTATGTACCTCACAAGACATCTACAACAACTGTAAAGGCCGCAGAAATAGCTCACAAAGAGGATTACCGACCTCAGACAGATGCCCTGTGCAGACCGTCTCAAAAAACTGCAGCTTTACTCTGTTGCATATCGTCTACTCAGAGGCAATCTCTGCGTAATACACAAAGCTATGTCAAACCCAGAGCTTTTAGACATGCTCCACTTAAAGAATTCCCAATCCCTATGAGCTACATGCTCTAGGGACCTAAACCTTGTCACCACAATAAACAGAACATGCTGGAGGGATAGATTCCTGCCCTAGAGACTTCCCATACTCTGGATCAAATTACCTATCTATATCTAACAAAGCTCCTCATTAGCACTCTTCAAGAAAAATCTTGATGATTAGATGGGAGATAGGTAATTTACCCTGGGGATCACTTCTGTGGCTCTGCTCGACAGTGGCACAGGAGAATAATTTTCTTGGGTGGCGAAAGCCAGGGTACCTTTTGGCTAGGCTTATATAGGCCCTAGGGCCAATATCCTAGTACCTACCTATGAACCTATGAATTACACCTCCAGCATTTGCTATCTACCTGAGGAGAAATTCTTTGGAGTCTGCTTGGGGTATAAAATACCTATGTAAACACTTCCAAGGAAATATCTTAAATCATCTAGACTTTGTTGCATACTTGAGAGTCATGCATATATCCCCTATTGCTTCTTTATGAATCACTAACCCTATCTCTCTTCCCAATCCTTTCCAACCTCCTCTGATTGATTATTTTATTATGCAATGTTTTATATGCTCTACTAATTATCCCTTTTTTAACAGCAGCTTCTGTTCAAGGTTCTACTAAAAACTCTAACAGTGCTGGTCTTTTGCTTAGGATCCCCCTATTTCTTTCTGTTTGACTAAACTCTATCAGTCCTTGATAGGGAAGGCAGTTTCTAGCCTGCATTCCAAATAAATTATTGGCCTCTTCACATTCTGTTACCTTTCCCCTCTAATTGTTTGCTATAGATACCTTAGTTCCTTTACCAGTTTTCCCCAGAAAATTCCAGCCCCCTCTTGCCTGTTGTCTGTATCCCTAAGGTTTCTCCTTATTTTTGAGCTTCCCTGTTTCATCATCATCCCTTTCCACTTTGAATTATAGTTTTATGCTTGTGCTATGTGTAGCAGTCTTAACTGTGTAGCTCTGAAGTGTCCCTTCAAATCAGGTAATACCAAACTACCCAGTTCTATTAGCATGATCAGCTTATCCCACTTGACTCTGCTGTCTTCCCCTTACAGATAAAATCCTTCAACTTTTTATTAATTGCTATCCACAGCTTCTGTGGTTGATAAAAATATGTCTGACCTGTGTATAAAAATCCTGCTTGTTACTTTTGATATAAAATTGGTCAATATTGTTTTTCCACTTGAAGAGGTTGTTAGTGTTGAATATATTAAATAGAAAAAATGGCTTTTGTGTGATGGTTGAAATTACTGGAGATTTTTTTTTTAATTTTGACAATAATTATTTTGTTTTTCAGATAAATGTGTTCCAACAATGCTCTGGAGATGTTATGAGGCTAAGATGGCCCTCAACATTGCCAGTCCTAGTTATGATACATTGGGGGGAATGAATTATGTATATGCCTTTCACTGTATGAATAACCTTGTTTTCTTTCTGCATTGTTCTAATAGTGTATTTATGTTGTGGTACAGTAGTAGAATAAGCAACTTCTAAGAAAAATTCACCAAATTTATTAATACCAGCATTTATTTTTTAGATTTATTGATCATAGCTCTGATTTTAATATTCACTTTCTGGATGTAGAGGTCTATAATGACTTCTACAGTGGTCTTTTGCACTTGATTATACAAGAAGGAATTGTTACAATAATTGCTTGCTAGATTACATGGGTAGCTATCTTTGAAGTATGAAATTCTGGGAATCCTGATGTCTTGCACCATTTTTGGCTTGACCATGGAATCAACTACATATCCTAGAACTGGTCTTCCTTCCACCCACAGAAAGAAAAATATTGTCACCACAGCAAGCTAGCAATTTGCCTCAGGTGGGTGACTCAGCCATGGATAAAGCTGGTTCCTTAGACTAGTCATTTTTTACCCTAGATATCTGTGGTCTAGCACCTATAGCCACTATGGACTGGTGTTTAGCCACATCCTCTGTAGCTGTTACGGTCCCCTCAGTGGGCAAGTGAAAGCCACCCTTGTCAGTCCTGTGTGAGGGAGAGAAGTCTTCCCTGCCCATTCAGAATGTTGTGTGCATCTAGGAGAAAACTGCTGATCTCATCAACAACCCTTCTGTCACCATTGTCCTGTCAATAAGATACACAAAACTAAATATATATATATATATATATATATATATATACATAGATATATATATATATATATATATATATATATATACATACCCCTGCTTAAATTTATGTGGACAGGAGTATTTTACTAGATCTGACTTGAGGTGTAATTTAAGCTGTTGATCATTCTTTTATATGGTGGATTCTTATAAAAGAAAAAAGGAATGCTTCTTCTCCTGAAGAGATTCTAGATTCTGAATCTCAACAGGAAAGTGAAGGGTTTTCTCCCAAGTTTTCTGATTCACATACATAGGAGAGCATGATATCTCATTGTCCTTGTAAGAGTTTCTCTTTCTCTGGGGCTCTTTCAGAAATGTGCCACTGTTTTCAGTGTGGGAACACTGAGGTTGCTCAGTCCCTCAGAAAATACTATAAGATGTTACAAATGGAATTTCCTGAACATTCACCTATTTCTCTAGTGCTGCTGCTGTTGCAGGATGTGTGTCACTGCTTGCAATTTTCTGGATAATCAGGCTGCTGCCCCTAAAAAAGCAGATAGATTACATATAACATTTCTCAGTCTTCTAAGCTTTTATACACTCATCCCAAACCTGATCTGGCAGCTATAGCTTTAGTTAATCCTACTGCTACTAAGCATTTTGTTAGTTTCACTTCTATCCTTTCTGGTAAGGATGATAAAATTGATAAGTGTGGGGGAAAAGGTATATGCTTCTGTAACTTTGATTTTCAGAATTTTGAATTATGGGACTCGTATTTTAAAGTTTATTTTGAGTAAGTTTTGCTTGCATTTTCTTCTTTTGAGGAAAAATATGCTTTAAATAATTTTTCTTCTATTGCTCAAGTCACTACTCATTGTGTACAGTGTGTGCATGACTATGCTGATACTTCTTCCAGGGCTATGGCTGTTGGTACTGTTTTGAGGAGGATTGCTTGGATGCTTTCTCAGAACCCCCCAAATGAGGTGAAAAATGTGATTTTAAATTCTTGTTTGGCTAGAGATTGTTTTTGATCCATCTGCTGCAGAGGTTATCAAAAGTGGGATGAGAAGGGTAAGCTGATACAGGGTATCGCTCAAAATTTTCAGGCCACTTTTTCAGAATTTTCAAAGGAATTTTCTAACCCTCCATCCTGTTTTGGCAAGAAGTAAAATAGTCTCAGCAAAAGGCTGGTAAAAACACGAGAAAGGAGAAATGGCAAATGTGTTCTAGAAAGAATACTGGAACTACCCAAAACAAAGGACAGTCCAGCAAGTCAGAATGACTGAGACCATGTCAATCCCCCCACCCCCAAACCGTCAGTCACTTTTCCCTTCCAGAAAGTCTGAATCTCCACTTGTCTCTTTGGCAATCGATAGTTTCGAGATCTTTCATCCAAGTTTTGGCAGTGGGAAGAATTTCTTCTTTCCCAGGGGTAATTTGTCATCCATCAGACCAGACTCCTCTATTTCTCTTGTCTTTCAACATAATGTTGTCTTAGGGATTTATAGACTGAGTTCCTCCTTCCCAGTTAAGGAGAGGCTTTTATTCAATGGTATTTTTGGTGCCAAAGAAAGAAAGTACTTAGAGACCAGTTCTGGATCTTTTTTTCTTAAAACAATCTATGGTAGTGTCCAAGTTCAAAATGCTGTCACTTCACAGCATTTTCCTACTTCCTCCTCATTTAAGTTTTCTGCTAACACTTGATGTAAAAGATGCTTATCAGCACATCCCTAGTCATTTAGATTTCAGGCATTTCTTAAGGTTTTGTGCTTCTGGATCAAATTATTAGATGTTCTTCGTGTTTCACTGTTGCAGTCACTACATTTGGGTAATTTGCTGGCAGGTTGCCCTCAGTCGGCCTGATTAACAAAGTCTTGGGTCCTGTGCCGATTGCTGTCCCATCTTCCATAACGTCAAGGGTCAGGTTAGCCGACGCCATTTTCATCAGTCTTTCTTGCCGCATGGTGCCAGAAACAGTTCACAAGCGCCAATCGGCCGACTCCTGAAATTTTCGTTTCCGAGTTTCAGAACCGAAGTCTTCAACCTAAAGCTAAGTACCCCGTTGGGGAAACTTTTTCTTGCTCCTTACCGATGTCGGTAAAAGTTAATAATTGTATTACCTGTGGGAAGCAAATGCCTCATAAGGACTTTCATTTGTACTGTATTCCTTGCCTAGGCCCTGACCACAATGTGCCTTGCTGTCGGTTTTGTGCTAAATTTAACCAACGCACTATTAAGCGTCAGTTTATTTTTGCATCTAAATATTTTGGCTCAAGAATTAATTATCTAGAAATATCATCGGTTAGCAATCCAACTACCAGAATACACAAAAAAAGTAAAGAAAAAGACAGAGACAGACCGTCGAGGTCCAAAACCGACGACGAAGCTTCTCCTAAGCCAGTCACCAGTTCACCAGTACTCAGTGAGGCGCTTTCGCAGCCCCTGATACCTGCTACTTTTGATTTGCACGCCTCTACTGAGACCCATTCGGAGTCCGGTGTGCTGCGAAACACTTTAAGTATTGAACCCGCGGATGTCTCAACCTTAGATGGGTCTGGAGCCGCTGAGCAGGCAATGACTTTTGAGGGTGTTTTCAGGCCTAAAGATTTGTATATTAAACCAACGCCATCTTCAAAACCTAGGCCAAAACCAACTTCTATGTCTTAAAAAACTGACACTTGGGCCACGTGCACAGCCACAGGCCCCTATGCCTATAAAACAAATGATCAAAATGGCTGAGGATTTAATTACCTTGATCAGGGGTTCCCAACCACCTCCTGCTAAGAGACCTAGGCAAGGCACTGATTTTGAATCTTCAGATCAGGTTTCCATTTCTTCTTCTTCTACTTCTGACCAGGAATTTTTTATTCCACCTTATGAGGACTCTGATGCAGAAGAATCCATCCCTTCTGCTTCTCCTCCTGAGGATTTTCTTTTGGAGAAACTTTGCATACCTTAAGGGAACATTTTCATTGGGAGAGTCAGGATTTTTCAGAATCTAAAGAGAGGCTAAGGGATTTTCTTCTTCCTCAGCATAGGCCTTTGACTATACCTCTTGTTCTAGACATTGTTTATGATGCTTTTTCAGAATCCAGCATGACTCCTGATTCACTGCCTCCGGCTGCTAGTAAGCCAGACAGATACTACAGGGTAGGAAAAAACACAAACAACACTAGAACCAATATTTTCTTTCTTTCTTCTTTATTACGATCTGGTACCTCGGCCTTTCACCTTCAAAGGATCATCATGATCCTTTGAAGGCGAAAGGCCGAGGTACCAGATCGTAATAAAGAAGAAAGAAAGAAAATATTGGTTCTAGTGTTGATTTGTGTTTTTTCCTGAACTATTGATTGCTTTGTTACTGTGTTTAGATACTACAGGGTCCCTGACTCCCACAAATTCCTCTTTAAAAACACTACTGCTGACCCTGAAACCATTTCTCAGGGTCCCAAGGGTGTTAAGGCTTCTACTGCTAAAAATTCTACCCCTTCTGACAGAGACTCCAGGGCGCTGGATAGATGGGGTAAGAAGGTTTACACATCCGCAACCTTGGCAATCAGGGCTTTAAACTGTCAATTTCATATGCTTAAATATCAGCAACATGTCATGGGCTTACTTAAACAGAAAATGATGTTGATTTCTGACTGTGTGGAAAATAAAGAGTTACAGGATTTATTACATTCAGCTGAACAAGTTGGAAAGCATACTTTGCAATGTGGCTTTGATTCCTTGGAGGCCTTTTGCAGGGCCGCTGTAACTGGATCTGTGATAAGAAGGCATGCTTGGCTCAAGGAGCAAAATCTGCCTGATCATGTTAAAGCAAAATTGTTGGATGCTCCTTTACAACAGGACAGTTTATTTGGTAATAAGGCAGAAGAAGATTTGAAAAAGATGGAAGACAAAGCTAAATCTATGCAAACTGTAAAAGATTTCCTACAAGTACAGCCACCCAGGTTCAGTAGGCACTGGCCTACTAAGAATTGGTCCTTTCCAGTACCCACCAGAGCCGCACAGGTCAAACCCAGACACTCTAACGGCTCCAGGTTTCAGTCACAAGGAACTTACAGAACAAAACAATGGGGTGCCTCCACCTCCAAATCTGGAAGTAGCAAGGCACCTCCCTACGGTAAACAGTCTCAGTGACTTTCCTCTGACATCTCCAAGCACTTATTTTTTGGCAGCCCCTTTGGGGGGGAAACTAGCACTTCATGCACAAAATTGGCATCTAATTACCCAGGACAAGTGGGTTCTAAATATAGTATCCCAGGGATACAGATTTCATTTCCACACATTGCCAATCCCAAATGGATGGCCAGATCTGCCTCCAAATCAGTGGGCAGAGGCCCAGAAGCAAGTTATGTCCCTCATGAATATGAGGGCTATTCAACCAGTACCAAAAGAGGAAAAGGGGCAAGGTTTTTATTCAAGGCTTTTCCTGGTACCCAGAAAAGACAAGTCATGGCATCCAATTCTGGACTTATCCATTCTAAACACATTCCTGGACATTCCAAAATTCAAGATGCTGACTCTACAACAGTTACTGCCTATGCTAGGCAAGGATGCCTGGTTGGTAACTCTAGACTTAAAAGAGGCTTACCTGCATATCCCAATCACGGAATCTTGCAGAAGATACCTCAGCTTCAAAGCAGGCTGTTTGCATTACCAGTTCTCTGAACTGCCCTTTGGCTTATCTACTGTGCCCAGGGTCTTCTCAAAATGCCTGGCACCAGTAATTATATTTTGCAGACAAAGAAACATTCAAATTTATCCTTATCTGGACGATTGTCTAATTCAGGCAGAAAACAAGGACACTCTTCTACAGCATCTGGCATTTGTAAAAAAGGTTCTAACTTGCCTAGGGTACACCATAAACAAAAAGAAATCACAACTGGTACCCTCTCAAATAATTACATTCCTGGGTGCAAGCTTGAATACAACTGCCCAGATGACTTACCTCATGCCAGAAAAACAAATCCAATTGATGACTTACTTCAAACAAGTGGCCACAAAAACCCAGTTATCTACAAGACAAATTCTGCAGGCCTTGGGGTTCATGGCCTCTTGTATTCTACTAATTCCATATGCAAGACTGCATATGAGGAAACTTCAGTGGTACCCAAAATGCTTATGGAGTCAACATTGTCACAGCTTGGAAACAATGACTCCTATTATTCCGTGCCTGCAGCAAGAGTTCCTATGGTGGGCAGAGGCCTGTCACCAAAACAAGGGACTGTCATTCATTCCAACCCCTGCCAACCAAACCCTGACTACAGACACATCAGATTATGCTTGGGGGGGGGGGGCGCATCTGGCAGGGAGATGCATTCATTGCGAATGGAGCCCAAATCAAATGCACCTGCATATCAACCAGAAGGAGATGCTAGCTGTACAGAATGCTCTGACAGCCATCAAGGACTTTCTTTATCCATGACAACTACTGATAAAGATGGACAACACCACAGTCATGTGGTACGTAATCAAGCAGGGGGGTACCCATTCCTACCCCTTTTGCAGACTAGCCATGGCTTTGTGGAACACAGCCTTGACTTACCAAGTACATCTACAAGCTCATTTCCTGCAGGAAAGCAAAATACTCTGGCAGACAAACTAAGCAGAAATCTTATGGACCCACACGAATGTAAACTGTATCCACAAATCTTCAGTATGTTGACATGCAAATGGGGAGCCCAGACATAGATCATTTTGCCTCACCCCAAAACTATCAGTTGGACAAATTCTGCACAAGAAGCCATCACAAAAAAGCTTGGAAAGTGGATGCTCTATCCTTCAACTGGAAAAACCTATCAATCTATGCCTTTCCCCCTCTGCCTTTGCTCTCCAAGAAATTACTAAAAGTCAGACAGGAAAAATCCAAAAATGATTCTGATTGCTCCAGACTGGCCTCGCCAACACTGGTACTTGCTCCTACTCAATTTGTCACACCTTCCTCCATGGTACCTGCCTCAGACACCTTATCTACTGTCTCAGCAGAACTATCAAATTCTGCACACTCCACTCCAAACTCTGAATCTTGCAGCATGACTAATCAACTAATTTCACCAGTTACATCTCTCAGCAAGCCTGTGATGGATGTCATTTTGGAGGCTTGAAGGCCTAATCCTAGAAAATCTTATGCTGATAAATGGAAAAGATTCTGTACCTGGAACCAGGCACAAGGAATAAGCACAGCAATGCCCAATATTCCTCAGATTCTGCAATATTTAACTGAGATGCTTCACAAGGGCCTATCTTTCTCTTCTATAAAAATCCATGCCTCTGCCATTTCAGCTCATTACAACACAGATCCTCCTCTCTTTTCTCATCCCCTGCTAAAGCAGTATCTCAGAGGGGCCATAAATTTAAGACCTCCCAGGAGAGCACCAACTCTGGCATGGGACCTCAATTTTGTGTTGGAAAAACACACCCTACCGCCTTTTGAGCCAGCTACTACTGCAGACATAAAATTTCTCTCTTGGAAGACCACTTTTCTTTTAGCAGTCACTTCAGCTAGAAGGATTTCAGAACTACAGGCTCTCATGGCAGTGGAGCCTTTTATTATTTTCTACCTGGACAGGGTGTCACTCAGGACCAATCCATCCTTCATGCCTAAAGTGGTATCTAGTGTGGCTCTTAATCAGACCATTCATCTGCCAACTTTTTTCCCAAATCCACAGAACAAGGGAGAGCAGATTCTGCATTCATTAACCATAGCTTTGGGATTCTACCCAAATGTAATGACTGCAACAGTGAAACACGAAGAACATAGTACAGTTGTGTACACTTACCATAAATGTAGATGTTCGAGTATATTCACTGTTGTAGTCCTGGTTACCAAACCACCAGCCCCCTACTTTTCTCTTTTTATACCTCTTCTTGCTTTTACTATGCTCAGAAGCCTTTTTGTTGTATTTGCTTTTATTTGGAGGTATACTTTTTGTGTTCTAAATTACATGCATATATAAATTTATATATTTTGCTCCCCATTTGGGGGGCACCTGACATCTGGGGCAAGAAAAACTGATGAAAATGGCTTCTACTGCATGTTTTATACCCCTGACGACCTGACGTCATGGAAGAAGGGACAGCAACTGACGCAGTACCCAAGACTTTGTTAATCAGGCCGACTGAAGGCAACCTGCCGGCAGATTGCCCAAATGTAATGACTGCAACAGTGAATACACTCAAACATCTACATTTATGGTAAGTGTACACAACTGTACTTTCTGTGCCTTACTCTTGGACTAGCCACTGTAAGAAAGTGTGTTCACAAAGAGTCTTGATCCAGTTACAGCTCATTACAGACTATGAGGTATTCGCATTTTTTTTCCATATGTAGATGACTTGCTTATCTTTGCAGAGTCTTTTTCAAAGTGTTAGGAATCTCTCACTTGGGTGAGAGATCTCATACAGAAGCTGGGATTCCAAGAGAGCATTTGACTCCATCACACAGGATTGTTTGTGGGATGCTCCGAACTAGACACTTCAGTTCAAGAGCTGTTCTTCCACAGGAAAATCATAGATTTATATCTAGATTTATTTCTAGGGTTTTCCTTTTAGACTTCAGTCTCTGCAAGAGAATACTTCTCATGGCATAATTGATTTTCATGATACCACTGGCAAGACTTCACATTGAGAAAGATACAATGGTATCTGCAGTCTCTCTAGTCCCATCACCAACATCCTTTGTCCTTTTCAGATCCCAGTGCTGGGGTTTGTCAGAAACAAAATCATTTGTTGGACACAGCAAATTTCCCAAACCCTTCTCCTGACCTGCTCCAAAGCAGTCAGTCGCCACTGCTGCATTGGAGATTTCTTGGAGAGCAAATTCAGGAGGGATAAAATTGCAAGGTGAGTGGGACACCAATGAATGTAAGCACATAAATACAAAAGAAATGCTTGCCCTTATCAAGGCACTTAACTCCCTGAATCATCTTTGGCCCCTGGACCTCTTCAAGTTGTTAGGGATTACTGCAGTCATGTGGTCATCAACGAGCAAGGGGGGATCAGGTCATGCCACCTTTACAGATTAGTCATGTTAACTTGGGATATAGCTTCATAGCACAATCTCACTCCACAGGCATCTTACTTATTTATACCTGCAGAGGAAAATTGTATGACAAACAAGTTGAGCAGGACAAAGGCATGCTGTCTTGAATAGAAACTAAATTAGAGGATCTTCCAAAATTTGATCCATCCATGGGAGTTCCTCAAATAGACCTCTTTGCCTCCTCTTTGAGCAATCAGCTGGCAAATTCTATTACATGACTCTATGTAGAAAAGATGCCTTTTCCTTTCCTTGGGCAGGAATTTTCCTGTAGTCTTTGTCACACTCTTCAGTAATATCCAGGGTACTTCTGAAGTTTCAGAAGGAATCTTTCAAGATCTTTGTGATGACTCCCTTCTGGCAACAGAGGTCCTGCCTTATTTTGGAAATGGCCAAGGGCAATTACCACAACCTTCCTCACCAAATGGATCTGCTCACACAAGAAAAGAGGTGTTTGTTGCAGCCTTCCCCAATTAACGTGAACTGACTGCCTGGATGGTAGGATTTTAATTCCCTTTAGACACCTGTCTACTGGGGATGGAGGGGAGAAAGCCTTCTACTAGAACTTGTACATTAACATACAGAAAATATTTTCTGGTTAGTTCTGACAAAACCAGAATATATTTAGGGTTAGTGTTTCTCTGGTTTTGCAATATTTACATGAGTTACTATCCTTTGGCCTTTCTTACTTCACCATCAAGGTTCATTTTTTGGCCATTTCTGCATGTCTGCCAATGGATCCCCTTCCATTAATGCACTCTTGTCTCTAAAAGTTTTTGAAAGGGGATTTGAATCCAAAGCTTTCTAGCTACTCCTTGGGATCTTAAGTTTTGTGTTAGAGAAGTTAACCCTTGCTTCATTTGAACCAGATCATCAGGTTGATTTAAGGTTCTTAAGCACTCTGATCTCTGCAAGAAAAGTGTCTGACTTGCAAGCTCTTATGGTAAGTCAACCCTATCTCATTTTCCACAGAGACATGGATTCTTTGATAACTAATCCATGCCTAAACAGATATCAGAGTTTAGTTTAAGCCAAACTATCTCCCTGTTTTGTCACCATAACAAAACTATTTTAGGAAGAGTCAAGGCTCACTCTACCAGGGCCTTGGTTTTATCTGTGACTTTTTTGGAAAGAGACTGGTTCTGAAAGTATTTTAGAAGCAGCAATTTGGCCCTGTGTACATATTTTACAAAGCACTACAAGCTTGATTCCTTCTCTAGGTCTAGGTAAGGATTTGCTAGGACCTAATGGTTTGAAGGTGTGAAAGGTGCTCTGAAGCTTTAGAAGCGGGCAGGCTGTTATATCCTTGCAGGATGTAACCCATATAGCTAAGGCTACTGCTGCAATGATCATTCAAGTATCTATTGTTATGATAAGTTTGCTTGCACAACAGTACATTCCTGTCTATAAAGTGCATTACTGTATTTGTGCCACCTTGACTCTGATTTTCGTTGCAAGTATTGAATTTGCTGTTGACTATTTTCTGGTTTTATGTAACAAGGTTGTGGCAGAAAATTGAACAAGCTGATTTAGTCCCACAACCTGAATACTTAAGCAAATAAAAAATAAAATGCATTTATCGATTTAATGAGTTAACATTTTCCTTGAATACATGTCAGTGACAAAAGAAATTAACACTGATAGTATGGTGTTACAGACTGGCATTCTCAAGGCATACATGCAAACATCACTGAAACAATTCTAGCTATTTTATATAAAGAAGGAAAGAAAAAGAAATAAATGAAGGAAGAAATAAGTCCTTTACCATGTATTTTAGAAAATAGCATGTAATAGAAAATGGAAGTATTACATTCCCATGGCTGGTATGTAAGTCAGCTGCTTAAATTAATAAGCTACTAATGTGCTGTATCCTGAAGTATTTGGTTGGATTCCCACTTTAAGCTAGCAAACTGTTAATATGACTAAGCCAGCTAACCAGGATGCATGTAGTCATCATCTGAAAACAGTATGCTGTACATAGTGACATTGTCCAATTGCCAGTGGCAAGTAAATCAAGCTGAAATCCATGCCAACATGATAGGATTGTAATATAGTTATTAAAAGCAGAACTGTGTAAAGTGCATTTTATGTTTATCTTTATAGCAGCATAGCTAAAGAATGTGCTAAATGGCACAGCAGTGCTCCAGTGAAACAATTTATTGTGTATACTTCTTTAATAGCATAATATTGTGATCTTAGATCCCATGGGATGATATTCCTATGAAGCAATGAAGATGTACAGTATATGCTTTACATGTAAGGGGGTTTATTCAATTTAAGAACTTTGAAAAATATCTATATCTGTATATCGATATATTCAAGCATAACTCATCATCTGCATGTATTTTGTGTCTGTTCACTTAACATTTTGTCATTCATTTCATACAAAAACATCTCCTTAGATCTATAATAGTTTGGCTCCTGTTATGTTAGCCTTTAGGGCAGACTACTTTGACTAGTTCTTACTTCTTTTTTTCCTATAAAAACTACATCAATTTCAGTGGCTTAGCTGCTTAACATTATTATGCTCATCATTTTACACTATTTTTATTAGTTCAGGTTTTACCACGCTTGTAAATGAACATGATCTCAGAGTACGTCTTTTGAAATTATCAGTTCTAAAGAAGTAGGCAGAGCTTTCTTTGCCCCTTCTGCCAAAACCAAAACTGCCTTTATGTTTTGTAGATGTCGAAATTACCGGGCTTTTCACACACTGCTAAAGGGAAAAAAAATACCATTGGTTGTAGATATCCCATGGAAGAAGTATTTTATTTCTGCAAAAATGAATCCATCAGTGAAGAATGCAAAGAACAGCTTTGCCAAAAGCATTAAAATGTATGTTAAATATAGACTTTAATATACTTTTAAACCTCTGACCAAAAAGTGCCATACTGTCCTTCACATTTAAATGCAGACAACAAGCATTAGCTTCCTTTTTATTAGCTGATTGGGAAATGTTAAACAGAACGTAGTAATAAGCAGCATTTTGTGACTGACGTTTCTAATAGGTTGCCTGCTACGTGTTCTTGGTCTGTATGTCCCATAGCATTTTTGGTTTTAATAACATTTCCTGTGATTTTTGGCACATTAGTATAGTAGTAATAAATCCCAGATGTGCACATGGATCTTGGAGCAGCATTCCCTTTATACAGAATAGACTGCCTATATGCTGTAATACCTGAGGATATCTAAGGAAGAGATGGTTGGAATAAGATGCTAGCACTGACAAATGAGAAAAGTAGTGGTGCTGTCCCCTTTGTTTATTAATGCAACAACATACTTCATAATGTATCGTATTTTAGGGAGTTAGAGAGATATAATTTAGGGTGATACTTGTATAGACTAGGGAGTATTCACATAATGTGTGGGGAACTGAGCAACAGCCAACTAGAGAAGGCATTAAGGCATATATTGGGAGCATATTCACCGGGTCTAAAGTCTGTGTGTGATATTAATGTACCATGAATTTTATATAAACTAAAAACCTGCTAACCGCCTAAATATTTACCATGCAAAAGGATTTCTGGTGATAAAAATATTTAGGGAATTATGTAGCACTTGGGCACTTCCCTTTAATTTCACTGTGTTTCTTATTATGTGTGTGTTCTTAAGTGTGGTTTATCTCTGCAATGCCTTTCTTAAACATGTGAAACACTAAGTAACTTCAAAACACCTTACAACTTGAATTAGAAAATTGTACAGTGCATTTTAGAAGTAGAAGATCTATCCAGCTTATAATCAGCATAGACCGGTCTTTGGCATAGGCCAACTAGGTGGCTCTGTCAGTCTGCCAAGCCTCCAAATGAACCCAAGTCATGTGATTCATAGTCAGGGCTTTATCCCACTATGCCAACAGAGTGGCAACTATTATAACCTACTTTGAGGTTGCATAATCCTGGCTCATATAAAAAAAAAATCTCTTATCACTTCCAAGATAATTAGTACGGCAACAGAATCAGGCTCACACTAATAGAATCAAGTCAGAATCTTACTTTCAGGATAAGTAGTACTGTAATATAATCAGAATCTCTGAAGTGGGATGAATTGAATGAGTTAATGTTTCTTAGACCATGTCTTCAGGGTATCTCATTGTGTTATATTATTTACTCCATGGGTAATATGCTGACTGCACACTTTTTCCTTCCTATACAGTAATGAATTGCACCTCAGGTGAGAGTCTTGTGGCTTGATTAATACATGCAAGAATAACTCATAAGCCTCAAACCTAGAATTAACAACTTATGTTTATTTTTTCTTCAATATTCATGGGCTGGGTGTATAGATGCAGAAGTACTGTTATTATTGCTTTTTTATACTTTTGTGTAGTTTACATGTCATAATTTATTTCTTGATCTTAAAGGGCTTTGTACATGAGTTTACTGGACAGAAGTATGAATCATTCATTTTCATAATTTTGCTATTTCACTGGAACTCATGGGTCATTTATTAATCTTGTGTGGTTTGAAATGTACTGCCAGTTTAATGAACTTGTAGTTAGGATTTCTTGCTTTTCTCTCTCTCTTCCTTTTGGCCCACCAGATACTATGAAGGCAGAAATATAGTGTAATGAGTAGATCACTCAGCTGTACTGTCTTTTAAGAACACTGGAAATGCTGTTTTGCCCTATTGTTAGACAAGTGCACATTTTTCTTTGCCTTCCATAGCTCTTAATATACAAGTGTTTAAGTATTATAGTACATTCATTGCATAGTAAAGTAAGATGCATGTATGATACTTGAATGTTTTTGCTGTTGAAGTAGTATAAACCAAGAATTCCTGTAAAACAGCATGTAGTCTTTTTCAGCACTTCTTTGGTAGAATTTCCATAATGATGTGTGCTAAAAATGCTATTATACCATGACCCCCCCAAAACGTGCACGCTGATTGGCCAGCGTGCTCATTGTAAATCGAGTTATACTAATGGAAAAAGGTCCGGTCGCCCGGACATTTTTCCATTAGTATAACTCGTTAAACATTGCTATGTTAAATGGGTTTAACATAGCGAGACAGCTTAAAATAAGCAACGGAGATCTCCGTTGCTTATTTTAAAGTCTCGCCATGTTAAACCCATTTAACATAGCGACAGTGTTTTAAAGTAACGGAGAAAGCAAGATCTCCGTTGCTTTTTATCTCGCTATGTTAAATGAGTTTAACATAGCGAGACAGTTTAAAATAAGCAACGGAGATGTCCGTTGCTTATTTTAACTGTCTCGCTATGTTAAACTCATTTAACATAGCGAGACATAAAAAGCAATGGAGATCTTGCTTTCTCCATTGCTTTTGCTCACAGCTCTGATGTACTGCGCAGGCACAGTACATCAGAACTGCCGCGGATGCCAGACATCTGCGGAAGGGCAGTAAACAGGCATTATACTATGCCATTATTTAAGAAAAGTAATAGTTTCTTTTCTTAAATAATGTCATGGTATAATAGCAATAACCCACTTCTGGGTGTGGGTAATGCTAAATTGACCCACGGTTGGCTTTGTTTGGTCCCTCGGGCTTCGCCCTCTGGACCAAACCACGCCAACCATGGGTAAATTTAGCATTACCCACACCCAGGCGTGGGTTATTGCTATAATTTTGCATTGTAAGTGGCGAGTTTAAAATATATTTATGCAATTGAAATGATTCATTAGATTATTGCTTTGATGTATTTTAAAGTGTAAGAATAGTATGCATTACTTAAGTATCAATAGGGTTTGTTCCGATGCCTTTTTTAAGTGAACCAACTATAAAGCAACTTTACTTATATGGTAATTTGAAATACTGTCTTCAAAATGTATCACTTTCATTGAGATATACCGAACTGCATTCAGTTGACCTTTGGCAGGAGACTTGGGGCAAAAGTGTAATTGAGTTGGTGACCATATTGTGTAACACTGATTTGTGTGTATTTTACATTATCAGAAAGTGCCCATGGACAAAGAGTAAATATGTACAGAATTTTTTGAGTTGATTACCTTAATGACCAGATGGGTTGGTTGATCCAAACAAGGCCTTTTGGGTACAATACTGTACAGAGTTAAAAAATAAACCATATAATACTGTAGGTTGCATTGAGTGTGGCAGAATTAAAAAAAAAAACAAACAAACATTTTTGCAAGTCCCCTGCATCCCGGCACCCATACGAGTCTAAATGCAGTAACTTAAAACAAATGAAATTGTTGCCAAACACACAATACATGTTTTCATTCATATCCTTCTTGAAAAGATGAAAATTCCATCATCAGTCAAGTGTTTGTATTCTTCTTAAAAAAAAAAGGAAATTACATAATTACTCATGGGACAATAGTCATATGTTTTTGCATTATGAGAGATAAATCGACTTTGTTTCATAGTTTTATGAAGTCTACATATGTAGATGAATGTGCTTACTGTGTAAATTAATTTTTGCATTAAATCAGTTATTTTGTGCTGTATAACAGCTTCCTTTTATTTTGTTTAAATTGTATTTCTATGGCTGTTTTGCTTGCCAGTGCTTTTTTGTAGCTCTTAATGTGTTAACTCTGAGTTTGCTTAACTTTAGGGTGAGATGCATTAGCAATCTAAATGTGCTAATGCTAAATGTGTTAGAAATCAACAAATAGGAGGTAAGATGTATAACAAACTTAACTGAATAGACAGAACCCACACAATGCAAGTTGTAGGCCTTATCAATGTATGAAAATGGCCAGCAGTATTCCTCAGAGCTCAGTTAATGGACCTCTCCATACTGGTCTTTACTTCATAGATCTCCAGTTAAAGACCCCAGACCTTTGGCTAATAAAATTTGCAGATGATTCTTAACTTGGGTTATTAAGTCTTACTCTGATATCCATATAATCCAGCATGAATTCTCTCTGGAAAACTCATTGTACACTAAAAATTGGCTCAAACTAAATGCCAAAAATGTAGTATTGTCATGTTTGGCAAACAACCTTTCCTCTCATCCTACTTTACAGATAACACATCACTACAAAGTGAATATTTACTCAGGGACTTGAGAACTTAGGTTGATAATTCCATTCCTTTTGACCATCATGTAAAATTGGTTGCCAGGATGCCATTTATTTAGCAAAATTAATTGCAAAAGGAATACCTTCAAGATGTAAAGTGGTAATCAGTCTTTATGCTCACCATTGCTTAGCCCAAATAGTATTTGATGCCCTTGCTCCTCTCAGGATGTATCACACTAAACATATCAAATGCTTAGAATGGGTTCCCTTCTAAAAGCTGAAAGTTCACTTACCCAACTTTTAAAGCACTGAGACGAAAAAAATGAAACTCCAGAAGACCGACCCCTTGGAACACTGACATTTCACTACAGATAAGTAACCGCTTGGCCAGCATGTTGACCTTTGCCCCTTACCTTCCAGGTAGTGCAATCTTGGAGTTGGTATATTTAGTTGGGGGTGGGGGGGCATGGGGGCCAAAGCCCCCCTTGTGGGTGTTTTCTTTGCTTCAGTTTTAGTTTGATGAGTTGGCCAAGTGGTTACTTACCTGTAATGAAATGTCAGTGTTCTGAGCAGTCAATCTTGTGGAGGTTCATTTTTTTCATCTCAGCCTTTTGAAAGTCGGGTAAGTGAGCTTTCTGGTTTTAGAACTAGACCCCTTAGAATACCCCTAACCCAAAAAACAAAAAGGATTAGTCTTTGAACTATGGAAAGAGGCTGGAAGCTCTATCCCTTTATTTAGTGTCTTATAGGCTTTTGAGTGTAGTTCACTGTCTCTCGTACTGCACCATAAGAGGCGTGGATGTGTTGGACCTCGTGTAGCTCTAGAAATCCAATGGTTCCACTGATACTAGAACCAAGGAATTAAATCTTCACCAACTGGTAAATAAAACATGGTGGATGGGCAGATTTATAGTTCAGTACCTTCCAACCTCTGGAATAACCCTCCCACCCCTTGTATTTCAACTAACTTCCTAGAAATCCAATGGTTCCACTGATACTAGAACCAAGGAATTAAATCTTCACCAACTGGTAAATAAAACATGGTGGATGGGCAGATTTATAGTTCAGTACCTTCCAACCTCTGGAATAACCCTCCCATCCCTTGTATTTCAACTAACTTCCTTTAAACATAACCTAGCTGACTGTATAGGTATTCATCAATTTATGCTGGGGTCAACTGGTACCGCCTTCCTAGCGAAAGAAAGTGCAACCAAGGGAAGGGTACTGGCAAAGCGTAAATGGTCATAAGACTGAATGGCCTTGGAATATCTGTGAATCTCTGAATCTTTTCCCTTAACCTTAAGGTTCAGTATTCTTTTTAGTACTGCAGCAAACTTCAGTTTTAGTGCACATCAGAATTCATGATAGTGTATGTAAAGGTGCATGATAAATGTGCTGTCAAATGAACTACTAACCCTGATGCAGATGTTGATTATCTATGATCATTTAATTCCAGTGTCATCTCTGCTGTGGTTCACTGATGAATCTTGAAGTGACTCAGTAATTCAGTGACGGACAAACAGATTAATCCACAAAAACTACAGATGTTCAGTGTAGTAAAGCAGATGGTTGTTTTGGATTTCTGCCTTTTTCTTTCTTATATTTTGGTTGCTGTTAGGAGAGCAAGGCATTTCTCTTCAAGGCAGGATACAACTAGACTGGAAGTTGTAGCACTACAAAAATTAGTTAATGGCTACTTATTTTCCAGATTGTGATTCTCGCATCTCATTCTTGAAGTTTGTTTACACTGTGTGTTTCGAGGATTTTTCTGACCAGGACAAGATCCTTGCATGTGACTGAGCTGGAACAATAGAAACTGTGAGTCAGGAGTCAGTCATGTGAACGTAATATCCTGTCCAGTAGAACTGATGCTTGAGAATTGTTTCAGTATGAGTGACATTGGACTCAGGAAATACCCACATCTTTGTCTAGCAGCCTTCCTACTTAATGTGGAGAATTTCTCAGAGGCACTGTTCTCCATGCTGTATAGATAGTGTTAATAAACTGCCAAGTTTGAATTCTTTGAGGAAGGATCAGGAGTACTGAACAGTGTACCTGCTACTTGGAGACCATCCAGAGGTTGAGGTTGGAAAAGATACGCTAAAAGATTTTTCTAAACAAGCTGTGGTAATTTATATGCTGTATTTACTTTCACTGTCTTTGTTTATTGTTAAGGGAGAGGTAATGGGGAAGGGTACCCTTTAAGGTTAAGAAACTATTTATTTGTTTTCATGGTTTGTCACTTAGTGATGATTGTGGAGGGTCATTTACAAGGCTTTTAACAGGATGACAGATGATCATGCTGCTCTTGAAGTTGTGTGAGAGAGAGGCATTTTGACAAGCTGCAAATGTGTATTTGTGTGTGTGTGTGTGTGTGTAAAACTCTATGATCATAATAATGACTCAGTCAACAGTGTACCACAAATCAACAACAGTCACCTTGGAAACTTTGTTCTTTGAACACAGATGGCCAGAACTGAGGATCTCTGAGTTGTTTCAATATTCTGACAATTCAGGTGGTAAAGCATTTTTTGGTGAGATTAAAATGGCTGCTGAGATTAAAATGGCTGCTGAGAAGCGAGAAAGTGGGGTCAGAGCAGTGACTTTCTCTTGTTTGAGTTAAGTTTTGATGCTCTTTTGCTGTGTCTTTGAACCATTATACAGAAAGAGTAGGTTTGATGAATTTAACAGGACAGACACGTCCACGAGGACTTTGAGTCTTCAAGACTGATTGAATCAAGCACATTTGTCAGGACAGTGAAAGACATCTTCAGACCCTTGTGTTATTCCCAACAATTTTCTTGCCTATGCTTGATAAAGAAGATTCTACCCATTATCCAGTAAGATGGTCTAAAACAACACTGGAGTTCTGCCATGATTTCTTTGGGAAAGGAAACGGTTATAGAGAAGTATGTCTGAAGACTGTCATTGTAGTGTTAAGTTCCACACACTGAATCATCCCCCCACTTGCAAAGAGTAATGAGTTGTATTCTTCATATATTCTGCAATGTCTTTTTTTTTGAACCACACACTTTGGTAGTATAGTATGCTTTTTGCCTTCTGACATATATATCTTCTAGTGTGCCATCAGGTGAAGAAATTGTTGTTTGCCAGTTTCATGACACATCTTTTTTTCAGTGATGTGAATGTCAGTCAGCAAGAAGTTCTCTTAAATGGTGTTGATTTAAAGGTCGCACCTGTCGCAGGGCGCTTGCAGTGCAAGAGTGTCTCTAAGGTTTCCTTGTATATAGCTTGTATAACTTTGGAAGCTACAGGGGATCTTGACATCAGAAGGAGGTCAATGAGAGCTAAGGCACTCTACTTATATTTTGAAAGGTATCCAGTAGAGTTTTCAGGCTTTAACTTTATCTTTCCAACATTTCTTTTTATGCCCTTCATCTTTTATTTCAATTCTTTCTTGAGGTGCTGGTACATTGTTTTTCCCTTAGGAGTTGAGAGAGATCATTGCAAAGTGGAATGAGCTTCCTTTTTCCATAGATGGACAGGTTTTGAATTAGAGTGTCATTTATTAGAGTAGTCCTTGGTGATGTCAGAAAATGTTGCCATTGGCTCAGTGTAAAGTTGTTGTAAGGAATGACTTTCATGGTGCATCACCACCTTCACCATCAGTTACCAGTAGGAGGGAGTCTTTCCTGCACACCTCTTTTAGCTGGTTAGAAGTGGCCAAGTCAGTCAAATACTGATGATTTCCCTGCTGATAATTTTTTTTTGTCATGCAGTCATTATTTCCTTGCATGACCATAGTAGTTTTGAAAATGTAGCTAGATGTGCCAGTGGTTGTAGGTTTTCTTCCATTTTGTGTATCTGAAGGCAAAGTAAACATGTAGAAATCTGATTTGTATTAGAATTGCACCCCTCCTTCCTGACTGCACTGTCTCAAAGATTTAAATCACATCCAACATGAACATTAAAGTATTTAATATGCAAGATTGTGTCTTCCTTTGGGGAGCTGACCGTGAGTTCTTCAGGCTGGTGTAGAACTGTTTCTTGACGTCCTCATTTAATATAAGTGCAATTGCATATGCACTGAAGCCTGTGGCACAGCGGTGCTATATATGTTGATGATAGTGAACCAGTAACTTGCTATCACTCTGCTTGTGACCGAGTGTTATGATACACTCATTGATGTAAATAGGGAGCACTTTTTGTTGACTGCATTGATGGTTGGCATAGTCACTAACTTGGATAGAACCGTTATTATCAGCAGCATCCTTTCCCAGAGAAATGTGAATCCTTCAGCCTTTTCAGTCACCAGAGAACTGTTATGCATATCTAATATATAATTGAGGCATAATGAATGTAGTAGTTTTTCCTTAAAGATGGGCCAACATGCGGTTAAGTTTCAGCTCCTGATGACCTATAATTGTCTCCTTCAAAATGTAGCAGGCATAGTGCTATTTTAATAAGCTGCCATGACTGAAGCGACTTTTACAGTTTGTTTTTTCTGACTTGTCAGTTTATTTCCACGCTTATTCTTTCAGTTCTGTGTTTGCTTTAAGTACTGAAAGTTAGAAGTAGCTTTACACTTTTAAATCCATTCTCATATTTTGTTTGTCAGTATATAGCAAACATTTTACATATCTACTATCAGGAAATAAAAGCTTGTATTGTCAGGCTCTGGATTGCATTGCATAAGTGGACATTCCTTAAGATTCCAAGAGCAGGATAAGTTATTTCTTACACTTATTTCACTAAACTGCACTTCTGAAACGCTTATAATTCTGCTATACAGTTGATCTACTACATTTTGCACTGTTTTAAAGCTTCTTTTTATTGTTTCACTGAGTTGATGTACTGTTTTATACTGTTTTAACATTACTTAACTGTAAACTGCTTTTTCATACTGAGACTTGCATTTTCTCTTTGTGGGTTTTCTTTCTAGCTTTTAAAGTGAGGTTTATGTGTTCTGCTCAGGTGGCATAATCTTGATAGAGGCCTGTTGTCTAGGCTGGTAGTTTTGTTTGAGTTTTCTGTGTTTCTGGCAGCCATTTTATGCTGATTGTCTTCATTATTATTGAGAGTAACAAGGCCTCCTGACCTTCTGTAGTACAAGTGATTGGGTAGTAGCAGGGGCTGAGTAGTAATCTGATGTTCCAACTCTTCCATTCTTAATGCTATATAAACCCTGTGTCTTATAAAGGTTCTGCTTGTATTGTCAGGCTCTGGATTGCATTGCATAAGTGGAAATTTCTTAAGATTCCAAAAGCAGGATAAGTTATTTCTTACACTTATTTCACTGAACTGCACTTCTGAAACACTTATAATTGTGTTATACAGTTGATCTACATTTTTCACTGTTATAAAGCTTTTTTTTATTGTTTCACTGCATTGATGTACTGTTTTATACTGTTTTAACATTACTTAACTGTAAACTGCTTTTTCATACTGAGCGTTGTATTTTCTGTTTGTGAGTGCTCTATCCAAGCTTTTCTGTGCATTTTTGTCTGTTTACAGTTAAAAGCATTCTCAAGTCTGCTCCTTGATCTGTTTAAAACTTTCATTTAGTGGCTACACCTAGGAACTGTAATTTTCCCCACCCCCCTCCCTAGTGTTGTGTGTTCTTATAGTGTGTTCTTATACTTGGTGGCTTAGCAGTTGCCTGCTCATACTGTATATTTGATCTGTGACACTCCTCCCAGTCTAATGTCATTAGTTCACTTAATCTAATAGAGAAGATTCTTAATGTTGAATTAACTTCTGTTCCAGCTTTCTCCATTTCCACTTTACTGGAAAAAAAAATTCTAAGCTTGCTTCCCCCCTTCAGATACAGATTTGCTGTGTCCAGGACTGTTTGTGAGCTCCTAAGCTCCACCCCCCACTTAACTGGGGTTAAACTATTCCTGGCGCCATAAAGCCTGTTCTTCAAAATTTCCCTTGCAACTAGCCAGCTTTTTAGTTTTAGCACTCATCTATTTCGTTGAGAGCAGCACTTGTTCAGAACTCATTGTAAGCACTAAATAAGTTACAAATTACTACAGCACTCAACTTTCCTCACTTGGCTAGAGGAAAACAGTTTTTAGTACTTAATAAATAAGCACCTATTCAGGCATGTCTAAAGGTCAGCTCCCGGTGTTTTCTCCTGTCTACCTGATTAATCTGGGCATCTTGGGACAATGCAGCAATTGCCTCATATACAGAGACAACCCTCTCCTCCTACCACCCAACACTACGACCTGTGAGAGATGCACTTATATAGCCAAACTGGAAGCAAAGCTCTCTTAACCAAAGACTGGCCTAGACAGTCAAGAGGAGAAGGTAAACACTTGCACCACACTCATCATATAGTCCCTCAAAACCTACACCACCAAAACACACACACAGAAGCACAAAACACACACCTACATTCGCGGAGGTTCTCAGTACAAATCTGCCTAAACAACAGAGAGACTTCCAAAGCAGAAATGCAAGCAACCTCCACCCCCCAAGACAACTCAAATGACACATAGCCCACATACTCAGTGTGCCACTCAACTACAGCCCATAATGCATAACGTACCCAACACTCTAGTCATAGGTGACACTATAGTCAGGCACACTGATGTTCCACTCACCAGGCTAAACAAGGAAAAAGTTACTGTCAGCTGCCTGTCAGGTGCCAGGATCCGCCACATAATGCACACACTCAGGTCACTCCACAGCAAGTACAAATATGACTCTGTCATTGTCCATGTTGGTGTGAATGACCTGAGATGTACCTCCCTGGACTACATGAAAAGAGACATGGAGGAGCTCTCCGATCTTGTAGCCCAGGCCGGTATGACCCTAGCCCTGAGTAGCATCCTGCCATCACCCAGAATGACACCACAGTACAAGGGCAAAATGATTGACTTTAACAATTGGCTAAGCTTCTGGTGTCATTCTAAGGGAATCCAGTATCTGTCTGCCTGGGATGACATGATCGACAGACCACGCTGCTTTGCCAGAGATGGCCCGCACCTGTCGCCCTTGGGATTCCGGATACTGGCAGAGGCTCTTCCACCCCTATAGTGCCTTTTTTAGGCAAGGTTCAAATGACAAATTCACCACCGTAACAGGTACAAGCAAGCAAAATCTGAGGGTAATGCTAGATGTCTAAACCTCAAAATGCACTCACTCGAGGCACTCCTTAAAATGGAGAACATTGACATCTGTGCAGTGGCAGAGAAATGGTTCAAAGCTCCAGAGAGCACCCCTGCATTGCCAGGCTGTAATTCATACCACACCTTTCGGCCACCAAACCTGGACTGAAACACTAAAGGTGGAGGCGTGTCTGTATTCATTAAGGATGTCCACACCTCCAAGCTAGTTGCTCAGCATAATGCATCCGAGATTATCCAAGTTCAACTAACTCTGGGCAAAACCGCAATCCAGATTGTAGCTTGCTACAGATTCCCCACTATGCCCCAGGATTCCCACTCCTCATTTCTTGATACACTGGAAAATATTAAGGTACAACCCAACACTCTAATAATGGGTGATTTCAACTACCCTACCATTAACTGGAAAAACTACTCACGTACCAACTCTTTTGCTCAACGTTTTCTGGAAATCATCAATTCCAACACCTTGGATCAACTTATCCACACCCCCACCAGGGGCAGCAATATCCTAGACCTGGTCATCACCAACATGAGTGACCGGTGTTCCACACCAGAGGTCAGCTCCTCGTTGGTCAGATCCGACCACAAGCTAATCACCCTAGACATCCACATCCCACTCCCACCCCTCATTAGGAAAACAACTGTAAAAATTTCTCCAAAGCCAACTTCACGCTTCTTAAGACAGAAGTGACAAACTTCACGACACCCATACAGATGGACCATAGAGGTACGACAGCTAAATCCTACACAAATGCACTTTATATGCACTTCCACGAGTGCATGGATCGTGCTATCCCTAACAGAACCAAGATGCTATCCTCCAAAAAAAGGAATCCAATCTGGTGGTCTTCTGCCATAAACAAACTCTAGAACAGAAGAAAGAAACTGTTGCGTAAAAGAGTGAAATCCCATGATTGGAGGAACTTCCTGGTCAGCCTCAATAAGAAGCTGAGATCCCTCATAAAATCCTCCAAAGCTAGTTATGAAAACAAAATTGCCACTGATTCTAACAACAACCACAAAGCATTCTATAGCTATGTCAAAAATCTCAATGGCAACACTCAGATCTGCTCTGAGTTACAGCACAATGACACTAAAATTACAGAACCAAATGATATTGCCAACATCCTGGCAGATAGGGTCAGTGCTAACTTTACCCCCCTCTCACCCCCTAAAGGGCCCATCTTTATGTGTTCCTGGAACCACGGCTGCACAGGTAAAAACCTCACTCTCCAAAGCCAAGAACACAGCATCCATGGGACCTGACAACATCCCAGGCTGCCTTCTGCATGGACTACAGAATGAACTGGCACCCCACCTAAGTACCATGTTCAATCATAGCCTCACCTCAGGCTTTGTGCCCATTGAATGGCGCACCACAACAGTTATCCCTCTCCACAAAGGGGGGGGGCACAACAGACCCTGGGAACTACCACCCCATTAGCCTGACGAGCCTCATCTGCAAGGCCATGGAATGTATCATCATGGAACTCATAAACAAAGACATTGGAAATCTCCAAACTCTGGACCCCACACAGTTTGGGTTTGTAAAAGGCAGATCATGTCTCCTAAACCTGGTAGACTTCTTTGAAGTAGTCACCAAAGCCATAGATGAGGGTAAGGTGGTTCACACAGCCTATCTAGATCTCGCCAAGGCATTCAACACCATCCCCCACTCTGGAATTATAGATAAACTCACTAAACTAGGTATAAATCCCTATGTCACAAGATGGGTTGCCAAATTTACTGATAGAACCCACACCGTGAAAGTAGCAGACTCCAAATCAGACTTCAGACCAGTGACAAGTGGAGTACCACAGGGTTCAGTCCTGGGTCCTCTCCTGTTTGGTATCTACTTCTCTGAAGTACAGGCTAACACAGAAGGTCTTTGGCTAACTAAATTTGCAGATGACTGCAAACTAGGAGCCATAATCGAAACTCCTAACGATGTGGACATCCTACAAAAGGGTCTCACTGAGACAGATGCCTGGTGTCAAAGACATGGTCTCAAGCTCAATGCCAAAAAGTGCATTGTCATCCTCTTTGGTAAAAACTCTGTACCCATGAACTACCACATAGGCGGTAGTTTACTTAACACTGAAAGTATGATAAGATACCTTGGGACACAGGTGGACAGTAGTCTCTCCTTTGATAATCACATTGCCACAGTGATCAGGAAATCCTTCTACATGGCACACCTCATCACAAAAGGTTTCTCATCCAGAAAAAGAGGTCATTGTTCCCCTCTACTCATCACTCATTAGACCCATTATAGAGTACAACGCCACTTTTGGTATGTACCTCACAAGACATCTACAACAACTGGAAAGGCTACAAAAATACCTCACAAAGAGGATTACTGGCCTCAAACAGATGCCTTACGCAGACCGTCTCAAAAAACTCCAGCTTTATTCTGTTGCATATCACTTACTCAGAGGCGATCTCTGCCTAACATACAAAGCTATATCAAACCAGAGCTGTTGGACATGCTCCACTTAAAGAAATCCCAATCCCTCCGAGCTGCACACTCTAGGGACCTAAACCTTGTCACCACAATAAACAGAACATGCTGGAGGGATAGATTCCTGTCCCAGAGACTTCCCATACTCTGGAACAGACTATCTATCTATGTTAAACAGAGCTCCTCATTAGCACTCTTCAAGAAAAATTTTGATGATTGGATGGGTTATAGGAAATTCACCCCAGGGATCACTTCTGTGGTTCTGCTTGACAGGGGCACAGGAAAATCATTTTCTTGGGTGGCGAAAGCCAGGATACCTTTTTGGCTAAGCTTGTATAGGCCCTAGGGCCAATAGCCTAGTACCGACCCATGAAATAACCAGTTAACACCATTGTCTGTTCAGACCTCTTTTGTATTTAGTTATTCGTTCATTTTCAATCTTTGCTAGTGTATCAAAAAATGAATGACAGGAAAAATGCATAAACCTTACTTGTTCAGAATATGTTAAAATTAATAAAAAAAAAAAAACTGCTTGGATATGTGGGTTCGTAATGCGTCCTTTATGATTTTATCATGCGACAGTTGCAACAGGACTTTTTGACTTAACTGAATATTTTGCTTTCTCATGAGAAGGACCTCTGTTCAGTTGTAAATGATGGTTAAATGCACTGCTTTTCTCTGTTCACTGTTGCACATTCTATTAACATCTATAACATGCAGAATTCAAACAGGAATTTCTCCATTTAGTATGGCACTACTTAAATAGTGCCTCAAGAAGTTCAGAGGGCCATTTCTTTAAACAAATATTGTGTATGTGATCTAACAGTAATAACAAAAAAATACCTGTCAAAAGTCCTGTTGGCCCTGGAGACAGTTTTCAGCTATCTTGGTCATAGAGTTTCATTTATGGTGCTGCAGTATTAGCATACTTAATCTCTTCATAATGCTGTTGTGCACATCATTACTGCGTCTTTCATCAAAACAACGTGCATCAAGTGATGTTTTAACTACTCAGCTGAAGAAGCCCTTCATTAAACCAAAAATTCAATATTCTTTTTTTTAATATGCCTCTGATGGTGGTTTGGGGGGTGGAGGTTTGGGTGGATGCTGTAGAGGGAGTCCTCTTTCACCTTTCTTTCTTAATATTCTAACAACAAGTAATATTCTGACATGAAATCATAAGAAATTAGGATAGGGAGCAATTTCTCTTCTGTGGAAAATTCAGACTTGTCTGATTTTAGAAATTTTGATCTGTTCAAATCCACCTCTGTCCAAAGATATCAATATCATGGGAAACCAAGTCCAAAACAAAAACCCCAAACTACTGTTCAAAACAAAAAAGGAAACAGAACACAGTGGTACACAAAAACTCCTGAAAAACTTTAATAAAGTAAGTGCTTTCGTACAGAGCAATGTCAGTACTTCTTCAGACTTAACACAAGAATAAAGCATAATGCCTTTAAACACAAACCAAATTAGTCACATGGTGTTAGTTAAAAAATCAATTAGCAAAGAACCATCCAAAAGATACCAGAGAATTCCCTTCATATGAATGGGATACTATGATCATTAAAAATTAAATAAATACGTAAATACAAGTCATCTGAAAAACATACACACAAAAAAGTTAAATAAGAAACATCTATCTAAAAAACTGTGTATTTGAATGCTTTTATCCCAAGAAAACTATCTCATTAAACTCCTTAACTTCGAAATACAAGCTATGGAGCATACATCATTGATACTTGGCTATCTGAAAGCATTCACCTTAAGTTGTCATAATAATTCACATCTTTCTAACCATAAGGAAATAGGACCCCCCAGTCCTAAACCCATCTGGTCAATAACCTGGAATGTAAAACAATGTTTAGGGTTTATAGCCACATGTTTTGCTAGTAAATTCCCAACTTTTTTATTTGTAACTGCATATTGGTGCTCATAGAACCGATCCCTTAATCTTCTATCAGGTTTGCCTGTGTAGAAAACTGGAGACTGCTTACACTTAGCCAAATAAATAATACTCTCAGAATTGCAGTTATATCTCCCATATACATACATCTTATATTATGTATTTAAAAATATAAGCCTGTATTAATAAACCTGCAGGAAGCACAAGATTTGTACTTGAACATGCCTCTAATCCTAGGACTATAAGTTTTCGTGTATTCAAAATAGGGCTTCAAGTTCCATCCTCTATGGAAAATAACTGTTGGTTTACTTGGTAATCTATGCCTAATATTTTCATCAGATGTGATTAAATTCCAATTCTTACTCAAATTTTTTTTTTCAACAAGAAGGCATCATTACTAAAAGGGGTAATGAAAGTTAAGGAATAATCGGTGAAAGGACTGTCATGGGTGGTATCCAGATCAAAACTGGATCCACCAGGGCTCAGGTCCACTCTCTGAGTGTTGTTTAAGATAGATTTAAAATAACCGGAAGCCTTTTTCATTGTAACCTCCTTAATAAGATTGTCCACTAAAAACAATGGATAGCCTTGTTTCAAAAATAGATCTTTAAGGAAATTACACTCCCCAATAAAATCAAAAAAGTTAGAAACCATTCTAGCAGCCCTAACCTACTGTCCTTTTACGACAGATTTTTTCTGACATTCAGGATGGGAGCTAGAATAATAAAGAAAAGAGTTGGAATAAGTCTCTTTTCTATAAATGGTGGCCACATATTGTTGCTTAACCCTGTCCTTCTTCAAACAGATATCCAAATAGGAAATGGTATCTGTCTAAAAATCACTTGTAAAATACAAAAATTCAGTAGTGTTATTCATGTAAACAACCAGTCTGTGAAATAAGTCAACTTCCCCTTTAAATATAATAAAAATATCATCCAAATATTGCATATAATAATAAATATTTTCAGAAAAGAGGTTATTGTTCAAAATATATTCGCTTTCTCACTAACACATGACAAGGTTAGCACATGGGGACCTCATGGCCACCCCTTTAGATTGCACATACAAGGTCTCACCAAATAGAAAAAAATTATTAGTGAGTATGAGGCCCAAGAATTCCTGTACCAAATACAATTCCTCAGCACTAATACCCTTCCGTAGCAAAACTTGGTTAATCCAGTCAATTCCAAGGTCATGTGGGATCACAGTGTATAAATCCCCGACAATCATGGCAAGAGGTAGAGGGACATGCTTCTATCATCTCCTGGTCCGTCAGTGATTCGGGTGGTGGTTCTTCCTCTTTCCCCTTCGGTTGGTATTCTGCTGGCTGGTTCTTTGCTAATTGACTTTTTAACTAACACCATGTGACTAGTTTGGTTTGTGTTTAAAGGCATTATGCATTATACTTGTGTTAAGTCTGAAGAAGTACTGACATTGCTCTTTACGAAAGCGCTTACTTTATTAAAGTTTTTTGGGAGTTTTTGTGTACTGCTGTGTTCTGTTTCCTTTTTTTGTTATGAACAATATCAATATCATGCAAAGTGTGTCCAATATAATTATCTTCTCAACCACAAGTATAGGACTGGCTGATACTCAAAAGTATCAGCCAGTTGATTTTTGGAAACCTCTGAGAGCCTTCATACCTGCTGAATGGTTCAGACATGGATGGAAATGTATGATACCTTCAATCTAAGGAAGAATTTTCATGCTCATATCTGTTTTTCTTCAGGATCACCAGTAAACTTTCCCCCAGGAGGAGTATGTCTGAATACTTTGGCCTTGCTGGCATGCCCTTGTGATACCTCATGTCAGTTAAATATTATACCACCTGTTTTGGCACAGTATGAATCTGGTACTAGAGAAATGTTGATATGTCTTTTTCTTGTGTGTTCTTAACTGGTTAAATGTGATGCATACCTCTGACTCCAGCGATTTATGGTATTTTCATCCCAGTGTGATGTGTATATACTTGGAGTATTTTTTGAGCCTTTAAGCTGTCTGTGTTTTTTAGTGCCATATGGCTGTAACAGAACTCTGAGTGAAAGAAAAATGTTTTTGTGTTCTGGGAATTATGTTCACGTGGTGAGTCTCCTTGAGGTGTGTGCCAGTTTGCTGTTTTATTATCATCAGGCTTGCTTGTAAACCCTGGAAAGAAAAGGCATGTTGTATCCAAGGTAAGACCTAGAATCAATCTGTCTGTCAGAGAGCAACCATAAACAGCTTATTGTCTTAAAGAATGGATTTAACACTTCAAGTGTTTAAGCTCTTTGACAAATAGCATTAAAGATGAGAGTACTTGTAAATACTGTTGTGAGGTGTGGAAGATTCATGGAAGACTGTTCAAAAAAAGGGTTCTAAATAACAGTTACAAGTGTAATCTGTATCTATCTATATAGCTGGAGATAAATGTGTGTGTGTGTGTGTGTGTATATATATATATATATATATATATATATATATATATATATATATATATATATATGTGTGTGTGTGTGTGTGCATGTGCATGTATATATCTACAGGCAGATATATAACAAATACCCATTTGTTAACCACATAGACCCATTGGATGCACAGTCCCTATTCAGAGGCAACCCAGGAGCAATGTCTGGTTAAGTAACTTGTTCATGGTCATATAGTAGACAAATAGTAGACGAATGAGAACAGAGGGGTTCAGACCTTGTACCTAGTGGAACTTAAGCTCACAACCTTAAACCTTCATGCAAAATACCAGACATATCTATCAGTGTCTTATCAAACCTCAAATGCTCATAAGAGCAAACACAGAAGGAACAGTCATTTTAAATCAAATCTATAATAATGTTTGTTCTGATTTCTGAGAGATGTTGAGCGATGCATCTTTTTTTTGTTTGTTGATGGTCTTTGTGATCTAAAAGTTGTTACATTTCTTCCAGCTGGCTTGCTGCATTGCAGTTTCCACATAACCTGCTGGGATGTTCTTTTCCTGTGTTGGAGCATTTGAACTTCATATTACTCATCGGAGGCAGTAATTTCACATGGGGGTCTGCCTCTAAAGGTGTCTTTTCACGTACACCTTCCTCTGTCTCTTTAGGATCAGCGGCTATGTGTAGACCATTTTCTGTCTTGAGGGTAAATGTTAGATGGGTTGGAAGTAGGTTTAGTTGCCTATTTTCAGTGAGGATCACCCAGTTGTCAATTATTGCTTTCCTGAGCTCATTAAAGTCCAGGGTGAAGGTTAGGGCAATGCTGCAATCCCAGTTCAGTTCTTACAAGTCCCTAAACCTTTCCATAAATATTCTGTCTTGACAGTCCCTTGGCTGTAGATGGGTGGTATCTTTGGCCTGTTTGAATTTCCTACTTGGTTCCAGAATGGAATTGGTGAACATGTTGCTATAGCCAAGAGCGTGAAGGTCTTTTCCTATATTAATGATGTTTTTAGTGAAATCTTGGTGGCTTTTGGAGGTCCTGACAATCTGCCATCCTTGGAATTTGATTGCATTCATTTTGCTCTGATGGAGCAGGTTGACCATAGTGAGCTTTCTATTCAAATTGTTAGTAAGTTTTCCTGTGGCAAAGTCTTTGTAGATGTTTAAGCCTAGAAAGTTAATGTTTTCCCTTGGTAGTGGTGGGTGGTGAATTTCAGAAACCATGTGGAATTGCCAATGTGTAGGAAAAACTCCTGCAACTGTGAGGGGGTGCCTTTAAAAACAATGAAGATGTTCTTCGTGTTTCACTGTTGCAGTCATAACTGTAGGGTGCTCCTGCCGGCAGGCAGCCCGAGGTCGGCCAGAATCCCAAAGTCTGGGTCCGGCGTCGGCTGTACAAGCTAGTACCCTGACGTCAGTACGCTTTGGTACATAGCCCTCAGCCGACGCCATCTTCTTCAGTCTTTCTTGCCGTGCGGTGGAAAGCAGCTCGCAAGTCGTTGGTTGGCGATTTTCGAACAGCGTATTTTGTTGTTGTCAGTCCGAAGTTCTTACTTCTCTTCTCAAAGCTAAGTACCCCGTTGGGGAATCTTTTTCTTGTTCCTCCGATGTCAGAAAAAGTTAATAATTGTATAGCGTGTGGGAAACAAATACCTCATAAAGATTTCCACTCTTACTGTCTACCTTGCTTAGGCCCTGACCACGACGTTTCTTGTTGTCGGTTCTGTGCCAGGTTCAACTCTCGTACTATCAAGCGCAGGTACGATTGGGCTTTAAATTATTTTGGCAGACGCTTCAATTATAGGATGTCGTCGGACACTACCGGAGTTCAAAAGAAGCGCAAAGACAAAGACAGGCCTCCGAGGTCCAAACAGGACTCGTTGCAGCTGGAGCCAGCGTCCGGTTCGGCTGTCATCAGTGAGGCGCTTTTGCAGCCCCTGTCGTCCGCCACGTCTGAACCGATGGCCGATACGGACTCCCATGGGGAGCCATCAAGGCCCGCTATTTTAACTGCTGCAGGACCTTCGGACGTCGCTCCTTCAGATGGGTCCGGAACCGCTGTGCAGGTACTGGCTTCTGAGGGGGTTTTCAGGCCTACTCACATCACTATTTCAAAGGCAAAGACAAAGACTCCTGTTAAGTCTAAAGTTCCTGCTCAAGCTGCTTCTGAATCCACTCCAAAGACACAAAAGCAATTATTAAAGATTGCTGAAGATTTGCTTACAATGATTAGGGGTTCTCACCCCCCTCCTGAGAAAAGGCCTCGACAGGATGTTACTCTGGATTCCTCTGACCAGGCTTCTGTATCTTCTGTTTCTTCCTCAGATCAGGACTATTCCTTTCCTCCTTATGAGGATTCGGATGCTGAGGATTCTTTACCCTCGGCCTCTCCGCCTGAGGATTTCTCTTTTGGGGAAACCTTGCATGAGATGAGGGAACACTTTCATTGGGAAGGACAGGAGTATTCTGCTTCCAAGAAGAGGCTTAGGGAATTTCTTCTTCTTCCTCAGCATAGGCCTTTAGCTATCCCTCCTGTTTTGGACATTGTAGATGATGCTTTTTCTGAGGCTAATTTGAATCCTGATTCCTTGCCTCCTGCTCCTTCTAAGCCTGATAGATTTTATAGGGTTCCTGACTCTCGTTTATTTTTATTTAAAAACCCTTCTGCGGATCCTGAAACTATTTCTCAGGGCTCTAAGGCTGCTAAGGTTGCTACTTCTAAAAATCCTATTCCCTCTGAGAAGGATTCTCGTGCTTTAGACAAGTGGGGAAAAAAGGTATATACTTCTGCTACCCTGTCTGTAAGGGCTTTAAATTGCCAGTTTCATATGTTTAAGTATCAGCAATTTCTTTTGTCTGTTTTAAAGCAAAAGCTTGCTTCCCTTCCTGCTTGTGCAGAGGATAAGGAACTTCAGGATGTCTTGCATGCTACTGAACAAGTGAACAAGCATAGTTTACATTGTGGTTTTGATGCTTTGGATGCTTCTTGCAGGGCTGCAGCCTCTGGTACTGTTATCAGGAGACATGCCTGGCTTCATGAACAAAGTTTACCTGAACAGGTTAAGGCTAAGTTATTAGATGCCCCTGTTCAACATGATGTTCTTTTTGGATCCAAGGCTGAGGAAGTTATTAAAAAGATGGAAGAAAAGGCAAAGTCTATGCAGACTGTAAAAGTTTTCTTGCAAGTTCAGCCTCCTAGATTTTCCAGGAATTGGCCCTCTAAAAATTGGTCCTTTCCCACGTCTGACAGGCCTCAAAGGGGAAGATATAGGCGCTCCAGAGGTCGTGGTCAAGGTCAGGCCTCTTACAGATCTAGACAATGGACTGCTTCTTCACCTAGAAGGGGAGAAGACAGATCCCAATCTCAATGAAAGCAAACTCAATGACTCTCTCGGTTGGGCTACAGGACCCCTTCACCTGGATGCCCCTCTCGGAGGAAAACTGTCTTTTTTTTACAGAAATTGGACTCCTATTACCCAGGACAGATGGGTATTGGACGTGATTTTAAAAGGTTACAAATTCCACTTTCACACTTTGCCAAGGGCTCACGGTTGGCCAGATCTGCCAAAACATCAATGGTCAGAGGCCTTAACTCAAGTGGATGCTCTTCTGGCCATGAGAGCCATAGAGCCTGTTCCACTCTCGGAGATGGGAAAAGGTTTTTATTCAAGACTGTTTCTGGTTCCCAGAAAACAAAACTCATGGAGACCTATTCTGGACCTTCCTGTGTTAAACACCTTTTTGGGAATTCCAAAATTCAAGATGCTTACTCTGCAGCAACTAATTCCAATGCTCTCTCAGGATGGTGACATTGGACTTAAAGGAAGCCTATTTACATATTCCCATCAGGCAAGAACGCAGGAAATTCCTCAGGTTCAAGGCAGGTTCGAGGCACTTTCAATTCTCTGTACTGCCCTTTGGTTTATCTACTGCGCCCAGAGTCTTTACCAAGTGCCTGGCACCAGTAGTGGCTTACTGCAGACTTCAGGAGATCCAGATTTACCCCTATTTGGACGACTGCCTTATTCAGGCAGACAGCAAAGATCTTCTGCTTCAACATCTGGACTTCATTCAACGTCTTCTCCTCCTACTGGGATTCTCAGTGAACACAAAAAAGTCACATTTGATCCCTTCTCAACAAATGGTATTCTTGGGAGCCCTCTTAAATACAACTTTACAAAGGGCCTTCCTCACTCCAGAAAAACAAACTCAGCTGGCTTCTACTTTCAGCACCTTAGCAACTCTATCTCAGCTCACTGCAGGGAAATTCCTGCAGGCTCTGGGCTACATGGCTTCCTGCATTCTGTTGATTCCAAATGCAAGGCTTCACATGAGAAAGCTTCAATGGTATCTGAAAAGTGTATGGTCACAGCATTACCACGATCTGGATATTCTGATTCCTCTGATCCCCTGCCTTCAGAGGGAGTTCCTCTGGTGGTCCAGGGTATGCACTTTAAATGAAGGAAAGCCTTTTTGTCTTCCTCAACCTACTCAAATCCTAACCACGGACGCCTCGGATTATGCTTGGGGAGCACACTTTCTAGACAATTGCCAGCAGGGAGCCTGGACAAAGGACCATCTTCACTGGCACATCAATCTGAAGGAAATGTTGGCAGTTCAAAATGCCCTTCTAGCCTTCAAGAACCTTTTGCAACCAGGGCCCCTGCTAATTCGCACAGACAACACCACGGTCATGTGGTACATCAACAAGCAGGGGGGTTCTCATTCGTACCCCCTTTGCAGACTAGCTATGGCTTTATGGGACACAGCTCTAAATTTGAATCTACATCTCCAGGCTCAATTCATTCCAGGGAAACAGAATCTCTTAGCAGACAGCCTGAGCAGAAACATTTCAGATCCTCACGAATGGATGCTAGACACCAACTTATTCAACAAGATTACTGCAGTTTGGGGATGTCCCCAGATAGATCTGTTTGCATCCCATCTCAATCATCAGCTGCCTCGCTTTTGCACCAGGTCCTTCCACAAAACAGCTTGGAGAGTGGATGCCCTGTCCTTCAGCTGGAGAAGCCTTTCAGCATATGCCTTCCCTCCTCTTCCTCTACTACCTCGGGTATTACTGAAGATAAAACAGGACAAGCCCAAGTTCCTCATCTTGATTGCTCCAAATTGGCCTCGACAGTTTTGGTATCCAACTTTAAAGCACCTGTTCTTGGGGCCTCCTTGGATTCTCCCTCTGAACCCTTCGCTTTTGTCCCAGCATCAGGGTCAGTTACTACATTCCAACCTCAAGACCCTTTGCCTGGCAGCTTGGCTCTTCAAAGGAATTTGATTTCCTCTAGTCTTCCCAAACAAGTTTTGGATGTTCTTTTGGAAGCTAGACGGCCTAGCACTAGGAAATCCTATGCCTCTAAATGGAAGAGGTTTTGTATTTGGATGCAGGACCGAGGTTCGGATCCTCTGGTACCTGATCTCTCTTCTATTTTGCTTTACCTTTCGGAACTTTTATCTAAAGGACTTTCTTTTTCTTCCATTAAGATTCATGCTTCTGCTATTTCTGCACATTTCAGTTCTGATCCTCCTGTTTTTTCTCATCCTTTGGTGAAGCAGTTCTTGAGAGGGGCTAACAATTTGCGGCCTCCCAGGACCCCTCCTGTCCCTGCCTGGGATCTTAATTATGTTTTAGAAAAACTTACTTTGCCTCCTTTTGAGCCTGCTGCATCTTCAGATATTAAGTTTTTATCTTGGAAGACTGTTCTTTTATTAGCATTGACCTCTGCCAGAAGGGTCTCAGAGTTGCAAGCTCTCATGGCTGTGGAACCATACCTTATTTTCCATCAGGACAGAGTATCCTTGAGGACAAATCCTACTTTCATGCCTAAGGTGATTTCGAAAGTGGCTTTAAATCAGACAATTCACCTTCCTACTTTCTTTCCAAATCCTCAAAATAAAGGGGAAAGGATTTTGCATTCATTAGATGTGCACAGACAGTTACGATTTTACCTGGATAAGACTAAAGAGTTCAGAAAGTCTAATCAATTGTTTGTTTCTTTTGCCTCCAGTTCTCTTTGAAAACCTATTTCTAAACAAACTATTTCCAAATGGATTGCTTATGGAATCAGATTTTGTTACACTCATCATGGGAAACAGTTTCCAGGTACCATTAGAAGTCATTCTACTAGAGCAGCTGCCACTTCTACAGCTTTCCTCAGAGGAGTCCCTACCAAGGGTATCTTGGAAGCTGCCACTTGGAGTTCTGTGCATACTTTTTCCAAGCACTACAATCTCCCCCTGTTTTCTAAGACCAGGGCAGGCTTTGCCTCTGCTGTCTTGCAGGGTATTCTTGCCTCCCCTTCTTCTATCTAAAGCCTCCTCCCTTTTACACTGCTTTGGGATTCCACCCTACAGTTATGACTGCAACAGTGAAACACGAAGAACATAGTACAGTTGTGTACACCTACCATAAATGTAGATGTTCGAGTGTCTTCACTGTTGCAGTCAGGGTTCCTCCCTCCTATCCCCTCTTTTTCTCCCTTTTCCTTTTTTGTGGTGTATTTGTGTTTCCTTGTTGGATTCATTTTTGTTTTGTTGGGGACTTCTGACATCTAGGGCAAGAAAGGCTGGAGAAGATGGCATCGGCTGAGGGCTATGTACCAAAGCGTACTGACGTCAGGGTACTAGCTTGTACAGCCGACGCCGGACCCAGACTTTGGGATTCTGGCCGACCTCGGGCTGCCTGCCGGCAGGAGCACCCTACAGTTATGACTGCAACAGTGAAGACACTCGAACATCTACATTTATGGTAGGTGTACACAACTGTACTATATCATCAATCTGGGTACATGTAGGGAGTTGTAGATGTGATCCTCCTGCCTTCTACCTATAGTGGTGTTTGCCAGGCTGGGGGGGGGGGGCATGGCTGTACTCATGGCTATCCTAGTGGATTGTTGAAAATAATGCTTCCCCCTTGGCTCTCCAACCAGAAGTTCCTAGCCCATCTTCACCTGCCCCCAAACAGCTTGGTTTGCTCAAATGTAACTGGTGTTGCCTGATAATAGTCATGTTATACAGCAGCACTCATATGTCCCACAATAAAGGAAATGAGACTTTTGCAACCTGGATCAAGACTTCTGGAGGTTTTACTTTTTTTTACTTTCAGATTTGAGCACATTATATTCTCTAGCATAAATGCACTAGGGTGATTTTCTGCTGAGTGCTGGGACAACTTAAACACTGTGGCCAGGGGTAAGAGATATTTCCATTGTATAGTGGTACTCAGGACTGGTTCATAGATATATACAGACAGACACAGACATGCGCGTGTGCGCACACACACACACACACACACACACACACCTTAAAATATATTCGTAGAATTGCATTAATGTACCACGTAATGCCCTTTTCAACCATCAAAAGAGAAGGTGCATCCGTAATGTGTAATGTTACACTTTCCAGTCACTTTCTCACTTAAAAGTAAGATGCTTGGAAGTTGAATGCCATGTAAGGTAGTACAGAGCTGTTGCAGTAATATAACATTCCTTCTGTACTATTCATGTAACACAGTCAGGAAGGCAAGAGAAGCAATATAGTACTTTGGCTGTAGTTTTGTTTTGCATGACGTTCTATTTCTATGTAGGGGCTGGAGAGAGAGTTGTGAGTATTTATGCTGTACATATTTATTTTTGATGTGAGGGGTGACTCTGCTCATGTTTTATTGCAGTTTTGAATATAATGTTCCATCTTGTTGAACAGTAGTAATTTGGATACCCTTGAAGTTATGATGTGTAAGGGCCTAGAATATTTTCCACACATTACCTTTTCCACAAATACAAGGGTGATGTCAGCACTTGGCCTTAGACTCTGCCTTAGATTTCCCTTCCCAGAGTTGAATGGATGGAGTAAATGAGTTTTTCTAGCATATTGATATGTTTGGTAACTTTGTGTTGATTTTTCAATGCTGCGGAAAGAGTCTATCCACTATTCTAAGTGACTCACAGATTTCTCACTAAACTTTTCATGCTGTGTGTTCTGTTCAGGCATGGGATGAGAAGTGCACCTTTCTGTTTCCTCATTTCAGAAATGTGAATTATGCCCCTGAATGAAATTTTGTTGTGAGAGTTTCCTAGCATATCCTGATCAACAGCTGCTGTCAGAAATCCCTGGAACTGGAGCTGAAACAGTCCTGTATATCCCTTTTCCTAGGGACGTGGTATGCAATGTATTCAAGCATCACACGTGCTTTCTAATGTGCCAGTCCTCCTCCCTGTAAGAGTTTGTTGAGTGTTCTTCCTGTTGCCAGTGTATTGGTAAGGAATGCAGCTTTTAACTGCTCATTCCTTTCTACAGCAGGAGTTTACCCGCCACCAAATTGCCTGTCTGGTCCCAGTCCTGGGCCAATGTCGCTACTTGCAGATGGTTTGCTGATTGCTTTCCTGCCTTTTAAGCATATTGACAGATGCTCAGAAATGTAATAGAATTGATTGGGACAATGTGGGAGTAAGACCTACCGTACCTAAACTATTTATACTACTACTATTCTCAAGCACAAGACATCTGGTAACTGATCAAACACAAGTAATATCTGTAATATATATGCTTAAAAATAAAAAAAAGTATGAGTCAGTGCAGTGCAGCTTGGAAGATCTGGGTTTATGCTACTCAAAATAACCTAGAGTTATAGCCCCCATGCATCCTACTTTACTTTAGCTCCTTGCTGTTGTGTTTAACACAGAGTAAAGCCTAGACACTGTTTGGCAGTCATGGATTCATAGGCTTTTACAAGGCATGTCAGACCAGAGGCCATACATGCCTTGCATACCTCTCAACTGTCCAGATTTTCACCTTATATTTTTGGCTTGTTCCTCATATAATTTATGGTTTTCCGGCAAATCAATGGGATGATCTGAGGACTGAAATCACTAAATAATGACATACATTGATGTTTCAGACTTCTAATCCTTCAGAAAATGTATGTTAAAACCCCGTTACTCCGACAACTTTCTAAGTTTATAAGAGCAGTATTGGAAATATGTCTGTATTTTGCGCCTTTGTCCCCCATTTTGTGTAGCTTTGTCCAGATTTTGTGCACCAAGAGGTTGAGATGTATGGGCCTTACCATTACACACCCTCAGGCTCTACAGACGTGTGCAAGGAGAGTGATGCCTGTTAGTTGTGGTGTAAATTTAAGGGCCGTTATCCAAGACGTACAGGGTATTAAAATGCTAGACATGCCAGGGTAGTTTATTCCAGAGCAAGGGGAGGTGCTGGGTGATGAACCTCTCTGTCCATCTAATTTTATTTATTTCTTAATGAAAGTTTAGATCTCTGGTTCTTGTGTTGGCTGTGTAATTTGACCTGTTGAGGAAAACAAGGCTGAGATTAATTGGCTGTCTAAGGGCACTGTAAGCTAGACACAGGTCTCCCTTCAGGAGCCTGTACGACACTGAGTACAAGGACAAAGGACTCCAATGTCTTTCAGTAGCTAAGGGTTTTGAGATGAGAGATTCTTTTTGTTAGGAATCTGTGTAGTTTTTCAAGTTTTATAATATTTCTAGCCAGATGCATGCCGAAAGCTAGATTAATATTCAGTAATAGGTCTGACTAGGGTAGAATACAAGGTGGTAGTCACACCTGATTTCTGGAAGAGAGATCTTTGACAGTTATTGTGAAAGGTAGAAGGATGTCCTAACAGAAGTCATTACGTCGTAGTCAAAAGAGGGATGGCTGTCAACCCATGTGCCCAAATCCTTGATCTTTATGGCAAAAGGGTGTTTTCAATGCACTATGATGCAGTTTGTTTCTGCTTCCCAAAGGAGATGCTGCTGTGTTTTTTTGATATTAAGTTTATGCATCTTTTCTAGGCACCAGAAATTTAATTTATTTTGCTTTGGAGCATATATGTGTTCAAAGTGGATTCAACAACCTCACGTAATGTACAGTCATCAGCAAGCTTTGTTAAGCACAGATTACTGTTATCAGTTTGGAGGTCTGTAAAATAAGTGCCAACCAGAAGGGGGAGCTAATATAGATCCCTGAGGGACACCAGTGGTCACCTTCTCTATCTCTCTGTCTGGGGATACATCGCACATTTTGATAGTGTACATTCTGTTTGAATCTCGGTATCCATTTTGTAGGGATATTTTCCATGATGTACTCAAACATGCCACCATAATTACCAAGTGGATCTGAAGGCATAGTAGGCACAAAATGCAGCCATAGAAGGGGTGCCCTCTAAGGATTTGAACCATATCTCGGTAACAGTGCATACATAGACAAGTTCCAAATGCAGAAGAGCCTTGAGGTCAGGTACTTTATTGCTAAGACATATGGTGTTGAGTTAGGCCACCTTGATATCATGCCATTTGGGACTGGAGATGTTTATCAGGTTGGGATATTTGTTAGAAACTCTGTCTAAAAAAGACAGTGGGGGTAGCAAGAGTTTAGACTGGCATGCTGACGACATAAAAATGTAGGCTGTGTTCTGCATTGCAAGTTGGACTGTCAGTCATTTAATTCCAGTGTGATTATCTTTTTTTTGTATCTAGGCATCATGCTATGTGAATGGGAACCTGTGTCTTACCCTTAGCTAAAGCTAGAGTGGAAAGCTCCAACATATATTTCTACATTGTTCTAAGGGGTTTTTGAAGAGTCATAGCCTCCAACTAGACTACAAGCATATTGTAGATATACTTAACAGAGGAGAAAGTGCTGAATGCCTAGTTTTGTCCACTATGTATCCTAAGAAACAGCTGATTGTTACCTTGTCCTTCTCCATATTGGTGAGTGTGGAATTTTTGTGACTAACAACTGTGTTTCTAATAACTAGGATGTTTCCAGTAGCTGAATTATTCCTACCAGACTTTGGAGTGGTTTGCTGTTGGTGCTGATGTGGAAGTATATGAAATATGTATAATACAGGGTTTACATTGATGGCTAGTCTTGAGTTCTAGGAGGGTTGGGTAGAGATTTCTTGACGGTGGCAGCATATGACAGTTTCCATTGTTAGTGTAATAGTATTACTTTTGCACATGTGAGGGCATGGCAGTGCTGTGCTCACTGCAAGTAATGGACTGTGAAAGGGTTGCTTCCCACCTGGTTATGTTTTGACACACTCCTCACAGATGACCTTGGCAGCCTTAAATAATAGTTCGTTATCAATGAGCATGAGACAGCTTTTAAATTGCCTTAGGATACCAAGTGCTAGAAGGCTTGGCAGTAGGGGTTGGGAGGGATTTTTTACTGTCTCTCCATGATGTCCAGGGCTGATGTATGAGATGGACCCTGTTAGGAGTAAAATGGCCATATGGATGTGTGATACAAAGACTGTTAGGGAGCTCAATGGAATTGCTTTTGCAATAAGACCATTTGGGAGTATAGTCCACTGAAGTGATGAAGGTACTCGAATAGTAATATTTATGAGCTGGTAAATCAGACTGTTTGCTCACAATCATGCCATTTTCTGTAGCCAGTAGTTCTATGCATAGCTCAACTCAGTTTCTTCTGGTCTCGAGCACACTAGCACATGGCACCTGTTGAATGAAGACAAATGTGAAAGTAGTACTGACAACGGGGAAAAACTGGAGTTGTGCATGCTACTCACTAATCAACTACAAGTGTGACATCTGTGCACTCAGCATAACTGAGTGCTTTACATGTCAAGCTAGAACTAAAGAGAACCAATGAAAAGCAGCTATAAGTTTAAGCAAGTAGTGTTGAACTACCCAAATACAGCAGCAAATAGCCTACTCCCACTAGACCCACTAATGCTTCTTCCAAGATGACCACTACATTACTCCAGAAAAGGCTGTTGCCAAAGAACAATTAACAGAAGAAATTAATTGTAAAGTAGATAAATAAGAAGTTTATAATTAGCAGAACAGCAAAATTAATTTAAGTGTAATGATAAAATACAAAAAAAAAAAAAATGACATTTCCTGGGTGATTTTGAAGTCTCAAAACACTTTTAAGCTTTTTATTCGGTGTACGCAGGCTCAGCTCTCTACAGTCTTATTGGGTCCCTTCATGTCTTCTTATACACTGTCTAACTCAAAGCCAGTGACATAAGCAGATAATGCTCCCTGGTAACTCCATATATTCTTCTGCTTAACTGAGTTAACAGGTGACTAAAAAGTAAAACAAGTATGTATTTGTTTATACTTATCTACTTATGGGCTAACTATATAGATTGGTTTAGTGACTCTCTTCAGCCACAGCCCAAGGTACAAAATGGTAACCTATGCATTGGATTGAACAAAAATTTCTGTCCATTGCATTTAATATGTAAATTATGCAGGCGACTTGCACACATTGTAAAGGTTCTCCACTCCACTTAACATGATAGATACATTCTTGTATTCTTTTTGTATATATTGTAAATATTTACCTGATCTTATATTACTCATCTTCACTGACATACCATTTGCTCCTAATCTGTATACATTATTAGACTACACTTGTATCCAGCACTCCTTGTTTATTTAATCTAATCTATCATTTCCTTATTACTTATCTACACTGGTTTATAACTTCCTGTCCACATTACCATAATATTTTATCTTCTCTAAGCTTAATCTACCTATGTTTTCCTTTCCAATAGATTCAACCATCTCACTAAATATACACTATATATGTCCTGCAGTGCTTATAATGATTTTGCCAGTAAATCATTCTGTATAGCAACTGTTGCTCTGTTTGTATGTCTTTGCCAGTAAATCATTCTTTAATAACCCATTGCAACTCCAGCACATTGATTGCATTATTTATTTATCCCTGCACATATATATGCCTGTGATTGTCTTAAAATGATCGCTAAAGGAGGTTTTCTCCCCAATCCTCCACTGAAAATGCATATGATTGCCCAGTTAAAAGTTCCCAGTAAACAAATATAAGTAAATTAGCAAAATATTTATTGATAAATGGCTACAAGGCATCAACCCCTATATTACTAGGTGGGTTGCAGATTGGCTCACAGAACACACAGTGTGAAAGTAGTGGACTCCAAGTCAGACTGCCGACCAGTCACGAGTGGAGTCCCACAGGGATCAGTCCTGGGACCTCTCCTGTTTGGCATCTACTTCTCAGAAGTCTAGGTCTGCACAAAGGGACTCTGGCTGACCATGTTCACAGATGATTGCAAGCTGGGAACCATTATTAACTCAACAAGTGATGCAGACATCCTACAGAAAGGCCTCACTGAGACTAATGACTGGTGTCGAAACCATGGCCTTAAGCTTAATGCCATAAAATGTGTATTCATCCCCTTTGGTAAAAACTCAGCTCCCACTAATTACCACATTGACGGGAGCCCACTGAACACTAAAGGCGTTATAAGAGATCTGGGGACGCAGGTTGACCACAACCTCTCCTTCGACCACCACAATGCCATTCTGGTCAGAAAGTCCTTCTATGTGGGACATCTCATTACCAAGGGTCTTTCATCCAGGAAGAAAGAGGTCATCATCTCTCTCTCTACTCTTCGCTCATTAAACCAATCATCGAGTATAATGCCCCATTTGGCATGTACCTCACTAGACACCTGCAACAGCTGGATAGGCTACAGAAGTACCTTACGAAGAGGAGCATAGGCATTAAACACATGTCCTACATGGACAGACTGAAAAGACTCCAGCTATTCTCTGTCTCATATTGCCTACTTAGAGGTGATCCCTGCTTGACTTACAAAGCATTGTCTGACCCAGCTCTGTTAGAAATGCTACATCTAAAGAAATCCCAATCCCTCTCCACCACATGCTCCAGAGACCTCAACCTCATTACCACAATCAACAGAACATGTTGGAGGGACAGGTTTCTCACCCAGAGACTGCCCATGCTCTGGAATAGACTTCCCATACATGTCAAGCAGAGCACCTCGCTGATCCTCTTCAAGAGAAATCTTGATGAGTGGATGGGTAATAGAAAGTTCACCCTGGGGATCACTCTAGTGGCTGTACTTGATAGAGGTACTGGGAACCAATGTCGGGCGCCACGATGCTAGGGCACTTCTATGCGCTAGGCTTGTAAAGGCTCCAGGGCCATTAACCTAGTACACAGGTGTGAACATATGAACCTACTACCAAAGGATTAGTGTAGGATTTCTAGTAGCCACCTCTGAAAGAGAAAAAACTGCTAAAACTTCCATTAGATATTTTTTTCAACTGTCTTACTCTGATTGGAACAGTTAATGGAGTGTGTTAGCCTAGTTATGGCTTATGATAGTACTACATTAAGGGAGAAAATATTTGTAAACTGGAAGGGTATTAAAAGCTTCTCCTTGAAATTATTCTGTGTGCATATGTGTGTGTGTGTGTGTGTGTGTTTGTGTGTGTGTATGTACGCATGCACATACTTACATTTGCAGTAGTTTACTAAATTACAATTACTGTGGATAACCCAAGACTGTAAGGCAGTGATATGGGAGAAGTGCTTGGAAAACCAGGGCCTATAACTTTCCTCTGTAATCTTTCAGCATAGAGCCTACTTGGGTGGGCCCCAGAGCTCACAGCAGCAGTGTAGATTTCCTATGTATTAAGGCCAAAGTATGTTGAGTGTGTGTGGGTGTGTGTATATTTATATGCGAGTGCTACAGAATCCTGAAAGCCCAAAATCCTGAAAACACACAGGATACCAACACTCACTATATTCCAGCATAAGTACATAGAGAAACATATTACCCTTCAACTATATACATTAAGTGCAATCTTGGCGTTGATATATTTAAGTAGCAAAGGGTGTGGGGGGCGCAGGGTGGCTTGCCCCCCTGCTTATACTTGGGGAACAGTAATATAGTTTGTTTTTATTTGTTTCTGTATGTAATTCTGCTGGAATATAGTGAGTGTCGGTATCCTGTGTGTTTTCAGGATTTTAAGTTTTCAGTATTTTGAACTTTCAGGATTTTGGGCTTTCAGGATTCTGTAGCGCTCCTATATATATATATATATATATATATATATATAGAATATATAGATTAGATATATATATATATATATATATATATATATATATATATATATATACTCTCCATATTTGCAGGAGACAGCGGTGATAATGAATGAACTATAGTACCTTTTCCTGATGTAACTTTTGAGAACAGTGGCCTTTTGTATTGGTGGCAGTGATGACCATCACACTAATGTTATTCTCATCTGGTACTTGTCATCATGGTATCCCCCAGCAGGCCATTTTAGAGTATAACAAATTATCTAGCCGTTATGGTATGCACAGAGTGTAATGGTTACTAGTTTGAATGTCACTGAGTGTGAATTTTCTAACGAGATCGCTCTTTTTCCCAAGCTGCAACAATCACAGAATTGACAATATTAAGTAAAGAGCTGCATGACACTAAGTACCTTTGTGAAGGTGTGTTAGGTAGGGTTTGGCCTTCCATGTTAAGCAGAATTTATTTTTCTCTCTTAATTTTTGTAATTCAAGTAGCAATCAAACTGGTACCATTTGTATGGGTAACCATGGATCTGAAAATAATAAGCAATTACATTAATGGAGGGGTATTCATACCACAGCAAAAATCAAAAATTGATGAAAGGGTATGTTTTGAATATGATTATCCTTTAAAGCATTTTGGAACCTTCATTCAAGTGTGGAGACTTACAAAGCACAACATTGCTGTTACACAGAGATTGCTGTATCATACAAGCAAAAGGCTAACAACACAATGTTTTATATTTTGGAGGTACATAGTTACATTTCTGCCATGTCACCAAGCAGCAGAATTATATGCAGCTGAGACAGAACTCTGTAGGAAATGATAAACTCTAGCATGCCATTACACTGTCAGAAGCCAGTGTTCTAGCTTCACACCACAGTATTATGTACCATATGCATTGTATCCTTAACATTTCAGTTCATTTGTTTAAGTAGTGTCTAGACAGCAGAGCTTCATAGCTTCCTCATTTATTTGAGATGCTTAAAATGCAGAAAAACACAGCAGGCTAGCAATTTGCCTCATCCTTAGGTAGATAGGTGACTCTGCTGTGGTCATTAGTTGTTCATCAGACCATTCATCCTTTATCTTGGATCCCTTAGGTGAAGCACCTACAGCTACTGTGGACTACAGGTTAGCAATATCCTCTGTGCTGTTAGGGTCCCCTCAGTGGGTAAGGGAGAGCCACTTTTGTCAGTCCTAGTGGAGGGAACAGAGGAGGTTTCCCTGTTTTGTCAGAATGTTGTGCCAATTTCTGGGGAAGCTGTTACTTCTGCTGTTAATTACACTGTTGCCCCCATTTTCCTCTCAAAAAGAGAAAGAAAACCAAAGATGTATGTACTCCTTAAATTTCTTTTGACAGTAGTAGTTTATTGAGTCTTGCTGGTAAAAGGAGAGATGCATCTTTTCCTGAAGAGATTCAAGATTCTAAATCTGGATAGGAAAATGAAGGGACAGATAGAGGATCTTGTCCTCTGATTTTTGATTCAAACTCAGAGGAATGCTCAGTTTCTGATTCTCCTTGTGGAGGTTTCTCTTTCTCTGAAACTATATCCAGAATGTGCCATTGTTTTCAGTGGGAGAACAATGAGGTTTTTCAGTCCCTCAGAAACTACTATGAGCTGTCACAGAAGGAATTTCGAGAACATTCACCAATTTCTCCAGTTCTATCAGCTTTAGAGAATGTGTGTGTGTTACTGCCTGCAGTTTACCTGTTGGTCAAATAACTCCCTCAAAAAAGGCAGACAGGAGGTCTTCTAAGTTTAATAGACTCCTGATCTTGACTCAACAGCTGTAACTTTATTTAATTCTATTACTGCTAAAGATTTACATAATTGCAATCATCCTACTCTTTCTGATAAGGATGAGAAGATTATTTAAGTGTGGAAAAACTAGATGCTTCTGCAACTTTAATTTTCAGAGTTTTGAATTGACATGCTCATGTGTTAGTTTGTCTGACTAATTGTTAAAGTGTGAGGAATGCTTTTTCTGCATTTTCGTTTCTTTTCACAGGAAAAATATGCTTTATATATTTTAGTTTCTTCTGTTTTACAAGTCACTGCTCATTCTTTACTGTGTGTGCGTGTGTGTGTGTGCGTGTGTGCGTGTGTGCGTGTGTGTGCGTGTGTGCGTGTGTGTGTGTGTGTGTGTGTGTGTGTGTGTGTGTGTGTGTGTGTGTGTGTGTGTGTGTGTGTAAGAGAGAGAGACTCATTTGATACTTCTTCCAGGGCTGTGGCCACTGGTACTGTTTTGAAAAGGTTTCCCTGGCTGCAGTCTCAGAACATTCCAGATATTAAAAATGAGATTTTAAGTTCTCCTTTGGATTGAGTTTTAGTTTTTGTCCCCCATGCTGCAGAGGTGATCAAAAAGTGTGATGAAAAGGGTCAGTTGATACAAGGAATCTAAGATTTTTCAGCTCTTTTTCCAATTTTATTCTTAGGGATTCTCTAACCCTTAATGCAGTCATGGGCAAAAAAAGAAGAAAAACAAAATAAACAGTGCCAGCGAAATGCAGGTAAACAGATGTCAAAGAAGAAATGTCAAGGAGGTTCTAAAAATAATTGTGAAACCTCCAAAAACAAAAGAGAGAGTACAACAATTTAGAATGATTATTTAAATGACTTAGTCCCCCTTTGCATGCTGGCAGCCCTTTATTCCTTCCAGATATATGAATGAACACATTTCTCTTTAGCAATAGATAGTTTCAGACAAATAGGTTCTGCAGATCATTTATCAAGGTTGCAGATGGCAATGGGATGAAGTTCACACTTTGAAGGGGGTAATACATTATCCACCAGAACTTATTTTCACCTGTCCTCCATCACATGCTGTCTCAGGGAATGATAGAGCCAGTTTCGCTTTCCTAGGTGAGAAAAGTTTTTTATTCAAGGATGTTTTTAGTGCCAAAGAAAGAAAATACTTGGAGACCAATTCTGGATCTTTCTTTCCTAAACCTGTTTATGATGGTTCCCAAGTTTAAAATGCTGCCACTTCACAACCTGTTACATCATCTTCATCATTCAGGTTTCATGGTAATGCTAGATTCAAAAGATGCTTATCACTACATCCCTCTCCATCCAAGATCCAGGCCATTCTTAAGGTTTTTGTGTGTCTGGATAATCAGTTCTGTGCCTTATCCTTTGGAATATCCACAGCACCAACCGTTCACAAAGTGTATAGCTCCACTTATAACTCATTGCAGGCTAGAGGGTATCCACTTTTTTCCATATTTAGACAATTTCACAAATCTCTCACTTCAGTAAGAGCTGGGATTCCAACAGAACATTCAAATGTCTTTTTGACTCCTTCACACAGGATCGTGTTTCTGGAGTGTAAGCTAGACATCCCAGTTCAAAAAGCTTTTTCTGCAAGAGGAAAAAAGTAAATCTATATCTAGATCTATTTCTTATGTATTCCACTCATACTTCAGTAACAATGAGGGAATACTTCAAGATTTTGGGTCTCCTGGCATTTATGATTTTTGATACACATGGCAAGACTCCACATAAGAAAAATACTATGTTATCTGAAGTCTCTTTGGTCCCATCACAGATATCCTTTGTTTTTTTTTCAAATCCCAGTGCTGGAGACAGCAAATGTCTTAAATCCAGGTCTCCCCTTCTCCTTCCGTCTTAAAAAGCAGTCCGCTGCCGCAGACTTTGCTTGAGGAGAAGTTTTAGGCGGGATGGAAGTGCAAAGTGTGTAGAACACCATGGACAGATGCAAGCACATAAATATAAAAAATTCTCTGAATCATATTTTGTCCCTGGGACTTCTTCAAGTTGTTACAGAAAGTATCACAGTCATGTGGTAAATTATCAAGCAAGGGGTAATCAGGTTGTAACCACTGTCCAGGCTAGCCATGTTAGATTGGGATGTAGTTTCACATCACAAACTAACTCTGCAGGCATCCTACATTCTGTCAGAGAAATAGTGTCTGGAAGACAAGCTGAGCAGGACAAAGGTAGACCCTCACTAATGGAAATCAGATCAGGGGTCATCCAAGATTTGATCCATCTGTTGGCCTAGGCATCAGTGATTCTCCGTTGTTTTGGAAATGGCTAGGGACTGTTATTAAGAACCTTTCTCACAGACTGGATCTACTCACACAAGATCAGGGGTGTTTGATACAACCTGACCACAGTCAACTTCAGCTGACTGCCTGGATGATAGGGTATTCATTCCCTTTAGGCACCTGTTTACTGAAACTATGTGTCAGGTACTAATGGAGGCAAGAAAGTCTGTACTAGAAAATCATACCTTGGCAAACGGAAAAGGTTTTCTAGTTGGTGCCAGCAACAGAACCAGCGCACCTATTTAGGTCTAGGTATTCTCTGGTTTTACAATATTTGTGTGAGTTTTTGTTAGTTTGTTTATTTATTGACATTTGATTATTTGATAGTATCTCATGAGTTACAATGACTACTGCAATACAGAAATGGGCAACTATGAAATTATACAAATAGCTTTTGGTTATTTAACAGAATTATCCTTTGTACTTTTGAAATTGCATGGAATGAAAAAAATCAGTAATACTAGTTCAAATATTTGTAACTTCTAAATTTGCATTCCTAACCATCCCCATATACATACTTGGCAGCTTTCCATAGTTTGGTGTGCAATGTAGGTAAACAGCCGGGTAAGCCACAGATATCTATTGGTAAGCATTGCAAGCTATTACTCTGGATTCCATCAGAGGAAACATGTCTTGTACATGTGGTGTGCATCCATGCCCTCTTCCCAGAAGAGATAAGAGCAACAGTTGCTTATTTATTCCTCTTACTCCCAGTGTAACTCCTCCAGTGCTGGGCCCACTCGGTTGTGTTCAGGTTGTTCTGGTCATTCAGAGGACTTATCCAAGCAACCACTTTTTCTAACTACTACTTATGTTTTTTTCTTTTCGTAGAAAGTCTGCTTAACACTAACCTGTTTAACATTTTATGCTGTCATTGTGTAAAGTGTCTTAGGGGTCTGAAGGTGCTTAACTTAATTTAGTCTAAATCCCCTTATCAACAGGTGATAGAATTCATCAACAGTGCACTGGAATATTTGAGAGTCTGGGACATATCACTGACAGGATGGCTTGCCGTGCTTCTCATCAGGGGAATTGGTGATTGAGAAGAGTCTTGATGTTATATGTTGCACAGCCTTCTTCCTTATGTGCAGAAGTTCACCCCTTACATGTCTCTCTGACCATATATTGGAACTTGACAGACAGCAGCCAGTAGCCAGTGAGAGCAGTCTTGGTCTGAATTCTTGATTGTCAGAAGTTAAAATGTAGCCTCCAGTGCTTTTCTGTTAAATAAAAAGGTTTGCCCAACCATAGTTAAGTGATAGGTAGCTAGAAACCTTAACTTGGATGCAAAGTTCACTTTTAAGCATTTGCAATTTATCAGGCATGTGTAATTCACCTGCACAGATTCTATTTGAGTACAAGTATCCAAATTGCCTTCCTTAAAAGTTTGATAATGCAGCTAGGCATATTGGCATTCATCAATTCTTACAAAATATTGTAGCTTCCCCTAGAATATTCTCTGTGTACTGGAAATTTAAATATTTAAAGAAGAAATAAATATCTACACTGATGGTTGCATATTGAGTACTTACCTCAGGAATGGATTTTCTTGACCTTTTTTGCTAGTGGTGGGTGCTGTACAATTCACTTATCTTTTGGTTGATAAATAGGTATTTGGGCTATTTAACTTGACTTTCTCTATATTTCCGTCTCTCTGGTAGACTGCAGATGTAGATCAGCTACCTGGATCACTGATGTGGCTTGGGATTTTATGTTTTCATCATATGGCAAATGTATTGCACCATCTGTTTTCATGCAGGAATCATTGTTATCTCTGCAAATCTTCCCAGTCTTTTTTTTCCCTGGGAAGGTAACACTGAGAGTGACTGCTTATATTGTCTAGTTTGGAGTTTATACTGAATCTACAACTTTTATTTTTATTTAGTCTTTTTGTCAGTGTCTCCCAAACAGTCAAGCTCGCTGTTGAAATATAACTGGCACTAGAATCAGTTCAGAGAGAATAATTGAAGCAGGTATAACTGGGGCGCCTCTCCAATGAGAATTGAAGAAGAACAGATGGTCCCCACTGAATGGATCATCTTTAGTACATTGTAAAATAAATTAGTAATTGCCTGAAATTGGAACATCTTGCTACATGAGAAGACTTAAACAAGACATTTTTTGGTATGCTCTGGCATTTCTGACACTTTCTCAGAGTTAATGGGTATAAAAAGACCAGTCTTATTTGCTCAGATCTGCAGCTGTAAACATATGGTGTGGCACAGCTGTATGGTGTGTAAAGCAGCAAATGTTTTTTTTCATAGCTTTTTTTTGGTTCCCCAGCAGCTGACCATCATCTATCATATCTTGCCCTTGTCCACTGCATATGTCAGATGTGATTATCTACACTGGACTAGCTACAACCCATGTTTGGGGCCAGTGAGGAGATCAGGGCTGCCTGGGTCAATATCACACTGCTGCTGAGGAAGTGTTTTTCTTCCTAAGGCCTAATCCCACCTCCTTAATGGGCTCATATCACCCCAGGAGATCATGTGCAAGGTCTCTCTGGCACATTATCCACAACACTGTGTCAGACTCTGCCAGAGCTCTGCCCCCCCCCCCCCCCCAATAGCTGGTGCTTCCTGCATGACCTTGTACCAAGGATCAACTACAATGGTTTATACATACTTACAGTCCTGCTTGTGCTGTCAAGCTCCTGGGCCACTAATCAGACTCTGATGGCCTGGATCATAATCCAGGATTTATCCCTCTATACCATGGACACAGATGATGTATCCTTTTCTTTGATAACATGTCTGTTGTACTTTGGTATCTTAATTGAAGTAGAAGAAAAAATAAAACAGACTTTACCAAATGGGGTATAACAGAATATTGTTTGAGTGAAATATTAAAGTTATTTTTTTTATTATTTTTATTGTGCTTTTGTGTATTGGATTTGTCCAACAGGGTTTAGTCAAAAAAAACTTTTCAGCAGAGGCCCAGGGAGAAAAGCTCAACATATTACACGCATTTTTAAATAGACATTCAGCAATATACATGTATAAGCATTATTTAATCTACATTAACCATTATGCAAACATTTGCTAATAAGATTACATTCATATGAAATAAATGCAGCTACTACAGTAGAAAAGATACTAATACATTAGTAGATGTTGAACATTGATAATTTGAAGAGGTGTATTAGTGGGCTTGTAAAATAGATGATAGATCATGTGATTAATGCTTAAAAATTCAAGGAAATGGATGTAAGAGAAAGAATTAGGTAGGGCAGGAAGTGCGAATATTGTAATTAACAGGTGGAGTATAAAGCAGGGTCATAGACAACTATATATATATATATATATATATATATATATACATAGCTATCACAAGGTTTATATTAGGAGTACAGAGGTGTGGGTAAGTAATGCCCCAAAACCATGTATATGGCTGGGAGATGATAGTAAAACTATTCAGGTATTGGTGAAGACTAATTGTAGGAAATAGGATTCTGAAAGAAGAGAAATGGTTTGACGATACGTCAAGCTGAAGATAACAGTTGCATTTATCCTGGAGGTATGCAATAACAGATCTGTTGAATTGATTGGTGAAGTTTTAGTTTATTTTAAATGAGTTTGCATTCTGAATGGATTTCAGTGGTAGTGGGATGTGGTCCCATAGCTTTATCTATACTGTTTCAATAAAGAGGGTCACCTGCAGTATTAGATGATTTGGTTATAGTGATTATTGATTTTTCTCTAGTGCATAACATTCTATTGGGGAGTAGTGTTGTAGGGTCTATATCATAACACTGAAGAGGTGTTTAATTGAACGCCTCTTCATCGACACATAAACAGCGAACACACTAAAGCGCAAATGCTCAGAACACCGATTTCTTTCCTTGGGTTGCAGTAACACACACACACTTTCAAGCATTACAGTGTGGGGGGCGTCACCCCCCCACACCCCCCAACATGGGGTTCTGTGCCCCCAAACCCCCCCAGCTAAATTTAAGAACTCCAAGATCGCACTACAGTGGAGAAATGGGCAAACACATGGAGAAGGCCAAGTGATTTCTTTCCCAGGGAAATAAATCGCTGTTTTGAGCGTTCACGCTTTAGTTTGTTCTTTGTGTCGACGAGGCGTTCAATTAAACGCCTCTTCACTGTTCTAATATAAACCCATGTTGTACTAAGTTGATAAATGCTGAGCAATTTTCTAGCTTATAGAAAAGTCTGTGTGTTGTAGTTAGCTGAGAAAGAGGTGGGTGATGTGATAGTTCTAACCAGTTTAATTCTCTGGCGGCTAAGTAATGATATGTTCTGTTACAGTTTGCTACAAATTTGACTATTTTATTATAACATTGCTCAAGTTTTGATAGTTATGAAACATGAAGCTAAAATTGGGGTAGCATAGAGCAGAGATGGCAGTAAGAAAGTAGGGGCTATAAGTCTTCTGGCTTTGTCAGGTAGGTCTTTACTCTATATAATACACATAGCTTTTTAACCATATGTGATATGTGGTGGTCGAATTCAACTGGTCATCTGTGATGACACCCAGTAATTTGTGTGATTTACTTTATCTAGTGTGCTGTTCTTGGCTGAGATGATATTCATTAGAGTAGTTTTGATAGAGATGTGCTTTTGAGGTAAAGACTAGTAATATGTATTTTTTGTAGGGTTTATTAATAGTTGCAGATTAAGATTGAGTCATTAGTGTATTTAACTAGGGTAGCATTTTTTTGTAGCCATGTAGATGAGTATATTGAAAAGCATAGGGGCTGGTGTACATCCTTATGGGACACCAGTAGTGACTGCAAAGAAGGTGGAGAAATCATTTTTCCATTTCACTACTTGTGCTCTGTTTGAGAGGTACCTATGAAACCATTGTAGTGAAGAGTTTGTTGAGAAGTTGCATGTAAGTTTTTTTCAGGCATTTTTGATGGTATCTGTGGAAACTGAGTGGAAGGTGAAGTGTTGAAAGATGGTATTTCATTGAGTAGGGACATCAAGAGCTTGATTAGTCACCTGCTTGTTTAATTATTGTACTGTCTGTATAAAGTGGCTATTGAATTAGTGGGCTAGGTTATCATTTTGTCTCTGTGTGTTTGGTATTGGTTGTGTAACTTATTCTGGATTTAAGTTTATTGATTGTGGTCTTGGAACAGTTTTGTATTACTAGTGTGTATGTTTTGATCAGGTGAGTAATATATTATGTTAAGTTGTCAGTCTCACCTTCATTCTTGCTGGATAGGTTTGGAGCCGAACCTCGGATCCGACGGCCTAATACTAAAGCTTGAGAGCTATTTTTACAGGCTCAAGACTATACTATGTCCCATAATGCTAGGCGTGATATACCTAGATCGCGTTTGCCACTTCAGCTACGAGGTTGCATTTTTCACCGGCTTCAGGTCGTATTCTAAATTGTTGTATCTTTACATAGATTTTTGATAGAATTTTTCTTAGTAATTTATTTAATTAGTAATTTTAGAGATAGCGACTAGCCCCCCCCCCACCTTTTCTGTAGTTTTTCCCTACCCTTCTTCCACCCTTAAGGTGGTCGGGCCTCTAGCCCTCCCTTTAGTAGTTAGTACATAAAAACTTACATGCAACTTCTCAACAAACTCTTCACTACAATGGTTTCATAGGTACCTCTCAAACAGAGCACAAGTAGTGAAATGGAAAAATGATTTCTCCACCTTCCCCTTAGAGTGTGTGTGTGGAATTTCTGTCTATTTTTACTATTAGTTTACAAAATGTTTTCTTTGTTGCTAGTGTCTTTTTCGTGTGTTAGTGTAAGTGTTAGACTACTGTATCCCCCCTGTGGTATCATGTCAAAGGATACCAAGGTATCGGGATTCATGAAGTGTGACTCGTGCTGTCAGAAGATGTCTCTGACAGATGGTCACACTTCTTGTGTGTATTGTTTGGGCCCTCTGCACCTGCAGGACTCTTGTTCCATCTGTCACGCTTTCAGCCCTAGAGTCCTGCAGGAATGCAGAAATAAGCTCATTCTCAGAGGCTTATTAAAGCCTGAAGGTTCTCCGTCCAAGCCTATGACTGGAAAACCTTCAAAGCCCGCCAAATCGTCGGCTCCATGTTCGGAGCCGGCGCCGAGCGGCCCTCTTTCTGCCTCATCGGTTCTGGCTGGAATCGATACATCGAGGCCTCAGTCGGCTCCGACTTTGGTGTCAGAGCCATCCCCAAGTCGAAAGGGCTCCAGGTCTCCTTCACTGGAGTCTGTTAGATCAGCTCCGAAATCCCCCTTGCTGTCGGAGTGGAGCCATAGGTCTCACTCTTCTAGGTCTTCCAGGCTCTTGGACCATGACCTCGAGAGGATAATCAGTAGGCTTTTGAAGTCGCAGGCGCTGGCCCAATTATTGCATAGCCCATCTCAACAGACAAGGGGCTACCCCAATGCCTGCTCAAGTTCCTCCTCCGACTATTCCTTCGAGCTCGGAGCCGGAGGCCATCGGGCTTGCTACCGTGGGGGTGTCAGAACCGATTCCACCCTTATCGGTTCCTTCGTCGGCTCTGATCCCTTCATTGGCTCCGTCCCTGGAGGGATCTGGGTGCCGAGACTCCTTCATCAGCTCCGAGGGGGCGAGTGGCATCGGACCCTTGTCCGACCCCATTCTCCTCCCTCTCGGTGCCAGGAGGAGCTCTCATCTCCTCGGAGCTGGGTCCCTCTTCCCTGCCTGACAGGGCACCTTTGAGGTCATGAGGAGTGTGCTGGCTCCCATACCGACGCCACGGTCTGGCTCTTCAGCCCCTCCCTTCATGGTGCCTGCTTCAGCCCCTACCTACCCTCCCAAACCCAAGCGCAGAGAACCGACACTCCAGGCCACTCCATTGGGTGTTTCCTCCTCTTCTGAGGCCTCCCCTGATCCTGCGGGAGAGCCCCCTCAGAAGAGGACTTGCAAGAGGAAGCATGTCGACTCCCCTGAGTCAGTGACATCTGACACCGACCTGGATGATTTGGAAGGGTCCCCAAGGTCCCCCTCTGAGGATGTCTCTTTTTCTGACATCCTAGAGATCCTTAAACAGAGGGGGAACTGGTCCACCCTCAACCCTTCCGAGGACGAGTCGGTGTACCTGGATGCGTTCGGTTCTCGCCCTTCCACCTCCTGGGTGTTCCCGCCTTTCGACCCACTCATGGAGGTGGTGGCTCGGAAGGCGTGGACGGCTCCGAATACTATGGAACCAACCCCCCCCCGGAGGCCTACAAAATTCATTACAGCCCCTGCAGACAAGCAATTTCTCTCTAAGGGCATCCCAGTTGATGCCATGGTGGTGGCAGCAGCCACTAAGAAGGAGTTGGCTGACCTTTCAGTACCTGTCCATCCTCCTAATAAGGAATCTAGGACTATGGATAGGTATGGCAAGTGGATGTTTTCTTCAGTGACCTTTGCCATGCGGTCACTGAATTACTTGTGCCATTTCACCCGTCTTCAGAGAGACCTTCTTAAAGAACTGGGTGATGCCTTACAGGACCCTACAGCTGTGGCGTCTCAGGACAAGATAAACTCCCAGCTGGGAACCCTGAACTCGATTGTCAACTCCTTCATGCGGCTCATTACTTATGCAGCCAATGGAGCGAGTAGGGCCGCAGGCACAGGCGTTGCTCTAAGGAAACACGCTTGGATGTGGCTTTGCAACTTTGCTGACCCCTTCAAGGCGTCCTTCACTAACACCCCCTTTGACGGTTCTGCCTTGTTTGGACCTCAAGTGAAGGATACATTGACCAGGTGCGAGCAGGAAGGCAAGACTCTCTCTGCCGTGGGAGTCCATTTCTCCACCCCTTCTAGACCATAACCTAAGGGTCAAAAGGGCGGAAAAATGTGGTTCCGCAAACCCCAGGGAGTACTACCTGATGCACGTGGTGAGCTTTCCTCCAGAGGCAGAGGAGGTAATAATAACAGACGCCACCCTAGGGGCAGGGGGGGGGGTCCGCAAAATCAGGGTAGCAGAGAATCTTTCTCTGACAAACACTTCCAGCACCCCTGAGGAGCTGCCCAACTGTCCATCTTCGGAGGCAGTCAGGGGAAGACTTTCACTGTACCCAGAAGCCTGGCATTCCCTCACGCAAGACAAATGGGTACGGTTGATCATATCTGAGGGTTACAGAATCCCCTTCATCCACACCCCACAACAACCAAAAGGGCCTCTTCCAGACATTCCACCCGGTCTGAGAGATCAAGCAGAGTCAGAAATTTCAAAGCTGCTATCAAAAAGAGCCATCCAGCCAGTCCCAGCAGACCAACAAGGATCCGGAATCTACTCCAAATTCTTTTTGGTACCAAAGAAGACAGGGGACTGGAGACCCATTTTAGATCTCAGCAGGCTGAACAAGTCTGTCTAAAGAACGAAATTCCGGATGGTCACGCTACAGTCCATTCTACCCTTTCTGGGTCAGGACAATTGGATGTGCTCTATAGATCTTCAGGATGCATACTATCATATCAAAATGAACAGGCGATCCAGAAGGTTTCTCCGCTTCCGGCTGGGAGCCAGTCACTACCAATTCAGAGCCCTGCCCTTTGGCCTCACCACAGCCCCCAGGGTGTTTACCAAATGCATGGCATTGGTTGCGGCTCACCTGAGATGATGAGGATTCCAGGTGTTTCCATATTTAGATGACTGGCTCCTTACTGCCACCACCAGGCACTAACTACTTCAAGTCAGGGATTATGCTGTACAAACGTGCAAAGCGCTAGGCATCTCTATAAACTTCGAAAAGTCTGCCTTGTCAGCATATTACCTTCATAGGCGCTGTGTTAAACACGGTGGAGTTGTCAGCATAACTACCTACACAAAGAGTTTCAAACATTCGCAGCCATGTCCAAATCCTACTACAGCAGGACAGAGTCCAAGCCATATTTGTACTAAAAACACTTGGTCTAATGGCAGCAACAATCACCTTGCTCCCCCTAGCTCATTTTCATATGTGGATACTACAGTGGATGCTTTTTTCCCAATGGTCCTTCCAGCAGCTTCCCATGTCACCCAACATTCTCATCACTCGGTCATGCAAGAGACACCTCTCTTGGTGGATGGTCTCGCCTCAGGTGCTTCAAGGCAGACCTATTGTTCTCCCCCCTCCAGTTGCCACCGTGACTACGGATGCCTCCCTGATAGGGTGGGGGGGGGGCATTTTCAGGGCAGGACAGTCCAGGGCACATGGCAACCCTTCGAGTGCCACTTGCACATCAACGTCTTGGAAATGAGAGCGGTACCTTTAGCATTGCAGGCCCTTCAGGACTCTCTTCCCACCGGGATGATTGCAATTCAGACAGACAATATGTCTGTAGTGTGGTACATCAACAAACAGGGCGGAACCAGGTCCTACCCCCTATGTCGAGAAGCGCTCAGACTTTGGCAGTGGGTGATCTCTTCTCAACGGTTTCTGGTAGCAACGCATATTCCCAGGAAGTCCAACGTCATAGCGGGCAGATTGAGTAGGGCCATTCTCATGCCCTATGAGTGGTCTCTCAACCAGCTAGTAGCGGAACAAATATTCAGAAGGTGGGGTCAGCCTTGCTGCGACCTTTTCGCAACCCCTCAAAACAGCAAGTGTCAGGAATTCTTCATCCTTTTTCCTCTTCCGGGTCTCCCTCCCAGAGACGCTCTAGTCCACGATTGGCCCCGGGGTCTTCTGTATGCCTTTCCTCCCTTTCCCTTAATTACTCAGTTAGTCCAGAAAGCAATTGCCTTGAGATCCAGGATGATCCTCATTGCCCCTTACTGGCCCCGACAAGTTTGGTTTCCGTTCCTGCAACATCATCTGCTGGAGCAGCCGTGGCATCTGGACCCAGTGCCAGACCACCTAACCCATGAATCGGATGGGCTGCACAAGTCCCTTCCATCTCTCAAGCTCACAGCTTGGTTGCTCCACTTCCAACCCTAGTCAGGCTTCCCTTAATTTCTCAGTCAGTACGTGACATTATCCTTGCCTTTCACAAGTCTAACACCAGAAGGACGTATGCTAGTAAATGAAAACGGTTCTCTATTTGGGCAAAAAAAAAATCAAATTGACCCATTCACAGCTCCTGTCCAAACAGTTCTAGAATTTTTGGCGGAACTTTTCCAAATGGGCTCTTCTTCAGCCACTATCAGGGTCCAGTTGGCGGCTATTGCAAATTTCCACGTTGGCTTGTCAGAGGCCAGTATTATGTCCCACAAGCTTTGCAAAGCTTTTCTGAAAGGAACCGTATTACTTTGGCCCCCGGTTAAAGATCCTCCTCCACCGTGGGATCTAAATTTGGTACTGTCTTCCTTAATTCTTCCTCCCTTTGAGCCAGCTGCTTCCTGCTCGTTGAAACTGCTCTCCTGGAAAACACTTTTCTTAGTAGCCATTACCTCAGCAAGAAGGGTTTCGGAACTACAAGCACTCTCTGTGCGCCCTCCTTATCTTGTATTTCACAAAGATAGAGTGTCTCTTAGGACTAATCCATCTTTTTTACCCAAGGTACTCTCTGAAAAAAATCTCAACCAGACCATTGATCTCCCAGTCTTCTTCCCAAATTTTACGGATAGAGCTGAGAGAAGATTACATTATTTGGACGTTCACCGTCAACTACATTTCTATCTGGATAGAACTAAACAGATGAGAAAATCAGAACAGCTCTTACTGTCTTATGCTGAAGGAAAGCAAGGCCGGCCAGTTTCTAAAGTAACGTTGTCCAGATGGTTGACCGCTCTTATCGCATTAATCTATCAATTGAGGCATAAGGAACTCCCTGCAAAGCTTAGAGCTCATTCAACTAGAGCATTAGCTTCCTCAGTAGCCTTTCAAGCAAGGTTACCTATGGATTATATTTCTGCAGCGGCCACATGGGCCTCCCCTCATACCTTCATTTCTCATTACAAACTGGACATAGCCTACAGAAGTCGGGCTGATTTTGGTTCCACTGTACTCAAGAGTCTGTTCCATTGAGCCACCCGGGACTAAGGTGCTAGGGACGCTGTCCCATCCAGCAAGAATGAAGGCGAGATTGACAACTTAACATTAAGAAGTTATGTACTTACCATAACGTTCCATGTTAGTTGTCTTCTACTCACCTTCTTTCTTGCGTCCCACCCTCCATCCCCCTAGCCTGGAAAGACGTAGAGTATCTTGTGCAAGGTGTTTTTTGTCACCAGGGCCATCTCCTCAGCTAGCTCTCTTGCTCCCCCTTGGTAGCCCTTGTAAGGGTTATATGTAGAGGAGGTTAGATATAGTTGTTTAATATATTCCCTCTTGTGGTGGGACATGTATGTCCATAGTGTTAGCTATCAAACGAGATCTGGGTATGTCACGCCTAGCATTATGGGAAATAGTATAGCCTCGAGCCGGTAAAAATAGCTCTCGAGCTTTAGTATTAGGCCGAGTTGGAGCCGAGGTTTGGCTCCGAACCCATCCAGCAAGAAAGAAGGTGAGAAGAAGACAACTAACATGGAACGTTATGGTAAGTACATAACTTCTCATTCTTATCTTTGGTGATAACTAAGAAACCTAGCACAACAATGTATCTATATGTTAGTAAAGTAGGAAATGTTATTTTTTGTCCAGACCTTCCATGCTTTGTCTCTTTGTTTTACAAGTTGTTTATTTGCTAAGGATAGCCATGGGACAAGGTTGGCTTTGACTCTCTTTATTCTGAGGGACGCTAGAGTTTTTAGAAGATTTTATTGAACTCTAGGACAGCATCAACTATGGGAAGTTTCTTCAGTGACTCCTCATGAAAGGAATGTAGTGTATTAATAAAAGTGACTTCATGAAAGGTAATGTTTTCTTACTAGTCTGTAATGATGTCTTTTGGGGCTGTTGCCTTGGTACCTTATGGTGGAGATTGGTAAGTGGTCATGTAGGCAGTCTGACAGATTTCCAGTGGATGATATTTTATTTGGAGAGGATGTTAGGATCCAGTCAAGACTTTCTTTTCTGGCTGTGGCTTTGTTATAGTTTGTGTGGTCATAAGTTGGGTGAACTTGTACAAATGTATATTGTTTACATTTTTAGATTATATGGTTTGTCAGTCTATGTTGATATCAACTAATATGTTTTCATGAGGGATTTTTGAGGAGGACTGGCAGAGAATACCTCGCAGTGTTATAGCATTATTACCTAGGAGTATGTAATTAGCCATGAGTGTTTAGTTTTAGCACAGTTATTGGGATTTCTGATTTAGTGAAAGCTGTCAGGATGTGGTATCCATGCATGCACTTCAGGGTGTTATAAATATTTCATAAATCGGTATGGTGTCTATGAAGGTCAGGGTGTGACTGTGGGTGAGGTGGTAGCAATAAAGGGAATGATGGAGATATGCTGCTTGGTGCCTAAACATGCTGATTTGTGCTTGGGTTTTGGTAGATGTCAATGGTAAATGTTATGAGTATGGAAGTATGATGGTATGGGTAGAGGCATTTTTGCTTGATTTTTTTATGTTTAATACCCAGTTTGTGAGTAAATGGCTGATGTTTTAAATAATTGTACTTGAATAGTAGGTCATATGAATGCTAATATGATTAGGAGATGAGGCTCAGACAAATTTTGCTTAGAGAACACAATATAAGAGTTTTTGCAATTGTGCAAGCAGAAGAGGTGCTGATATGAAGAATAGTAGGAGAAACCTGTTTCTACAATTTCAGAAATAGAAAAGGTTGAAGAATTGAGGATGGAGATGAAATTATGATAGGAAGTAAGATGTTTATTTTGGAAATTTTGAAGTTGAAATGTAGAATAATAGATTGTGATTTTGTGATTTATCTGTTGGTGTAAAAGGTGATTTTGAGATTCTGGGTGTTTAAGAATATAGGCGTGGGTAATATTGATATGTATAAGGAATGTTTGTGGTCAGGGTCTGTTAGCTGTGTAGAACAGGCATGGGTAAGGAAGGGTAATAATGCAAAAAGTACTGATTTAATTGTGTATGGATGTAGAAAGATTGAGGATAGAGGGGTGTGGGCAGTATAGAAAGATAAGGGAAAGGCTTAGAGATTATAGAAACAGAGACAGGAATTAAATATTAATCTGTAGTATATCAGAGAACTTTGCAAGGATGAATAGAAGAGGAAATTTTACTCATAAATGACTTGGAGGGTACTGTTGGGGATGGGTATGAGTAATAGTCGATTTAGTGCAAAGCAGTATGTGAGGGAAAAAGTATGTTGGGAATGATGACAAATATTACATGGAAGTAGGGAATAGGTGAATAGAAACAGGATTGTTTCTTTGAGAGTAGTAAATTGTTTGGGAGGTATTGGGAGTGGGTGTCATGAATAGTAGGTAAATGTGGGAAATATATTGATAGCGTAAGGTGGGGCAGGTGGAAATTGGGGGTAGGTATAAGGAATGAAGTGAAGCCAAGCAAAACAGGCTTCCCACTCTCAGACCATTTGTTACAGAAAGTAGTCAATTTATAGTTAGTGCTTTGCAATTAACAAGGATGCACAAAGTCAGTCTAATGGTCAGGAGAAAGGACAGTGGCCAAGTTGGCAAGTGGTCGTTAGAGTGCAAGGGCTTCTACTTTGGAAGGAATTTCACAGCCATTTTCCAGCACAGGCAAGCAGATATCTGACTAGTTAAAGTTAATATGCAGCAATGCTCTTCATGTTAAAATTGCTTACATTGCACAGTGATAGTAATCCTAGTGTAAAGTCAGAGAGGTGTGCCTTGTGGATGAGCTCTTTAAGGGACAGGATCCAATCTTATGTCCACCAGTTTTAAAAGGAAAGAAAAGGAGAGAACACTATATACTGAAATATCATATGGAGGTAGTAAAAGTAAAACATGGGTAGTTACCTAATTGATAGAGATGGAGGAATGAGCACTTGGATTCAAAGCAAAAAAGTATGGGCTATTCTAATAGTAGAGAGAAGGTAACCTAGTTTGAGTGATAGGATTAGCAGGAGGTGTAGTTATAGAGAAACCATACTATGTAGAGTTGTACAGAGCACATTACGTAGCAGTTTTAGTGTTATATTCTGGTAAATTATAAAACCATCTCTTAGAAAGCATTCATCGAATTGATATGTCAAAAGAATGTTGTATATACCTAAACATCAGCAACTGAAATTATTTACATGAATCACATATATGATATAGAGCATAGACTCAACATACATAAAGCTTATCTAACTAGAATAAAATCAGTACAAATACACACTGCCAAGGTATCCTTCACTCTTCTACACACACTTAGAGCAAATCAAAATGTAATCACACATGATGAATACCTGTCATGTGAAGGAACATAGAAACTGAGTGGATGTGGAGACCTAAGTGAGGGGAGATTTAGCAGTGAAAAGTTCACAGAGCCATGTCTCGTGGCAGAGCTCCTACTGCTTAAAGGACAGAGAACAACATGTCCACAGGCAATTGCACAATGACAATCTCAGAGAAAAGTACCTCATTGCGGATCTCCTGCTTTTTAAGGGACAGGGACCATTGTAATGTCCACAATTTATTGCACAATGACAATAGTCATTCTGAAAAGTCCGCAGAGGTGTGCCTTTTGTTAGAGCTCCTACTATTTAAGGGACAGCGACTGATGTAATGTTCACAGGTTATTGCATAATGACCATATTCTCATTGAAAAGTCCAAAGAGGTATGCCTTTTACAAGGCTCCTGCTATTTAAGGATCAGGGGCAGATGTAATGTCCACAAGTTCTGTACTGAGAAGGAACATGGTGACAGAGTGGATGTGGACACCTAAGTGAGTGGAGATTTAGGAGTACATTCTACTACAGTAATGTGTGCTTATTGAAACAGAAACTCAAACTATTACTTAAAAGCAACTTCACATAAGAGAGATGCATATTTTGATCTGATTGGTATGAAAGGTTGTCTTCTTTACTGTAGTCACACACCGATATGTAACATTTGAATGAGTTAAGCATTACTTTGAATATGAAACAAGGCAGTAACTAAAACTGCTGATATTTTGCTATATTGTTTTCATAAATAGACCTACTAAGCCAAGAAAAGAAACAAAAAGACAAAGTTAAACACTATGTTTGTAGAAATGGGCAACTGCCCCACCCTGCTTCCACCAACCCGGGAAACTGTGTCCTCCACTCTCCCATTTATCCTAACACTGAATACAGAAGACTGGAGAATAGGGTAAAATCACAATTTTGCAATAAACAAAGCTTGGCCTTGCTTCAGTTCTCATCTGGCTGGCACAAAGTGCACACAAAGACAATGGAACATGAACATGATGTAACACCTTTTATTGGACCAACATAGGTTTTGCAGTAAAAAAAAAAATCATAGGTATTGCATTTATTTGAGTTGGCATGAGTCCATCATCAGGAGTCAAGTGACTGATGTTAGATACAGTGCTTAAATATCTGCTTCTGTTTAGAAAGGGATATTTCCAATTACTTCCAACTAGCTAAAAAGAAAACTTGAAAAATGCAAGTGTGGAAGACAATGCAGCTCAGACTATACCTCCGAGACAAAACTGTGTGTGTGTGTGTGTGTGTGTGTGTGTGTGTGTGTGTGTGTGTGTGTGTGTGTGTGTGTGTGTGTAAGAGAGAGAGAGAGAGTCTGAAATTGTACATAAACCAACACATTAGGTTCAGCACAATTCTTCACATATAGAAGAGGCAACAGTATTAAAAGGATTTTAAGAATAACTCAAAAATAGCAGAGAGAAATGTTGGCACTAATAAAGAACATAAATTGGTAAAATGTAGGACCTGTAAGTATTGTCTATGAAGGACCATAAATAACAGTAAGCAATCATGACAAGACCCTAAAATCCCCAGCTCCTTGTTCTTGTAAAAGTGTGGGGTTGGAATATTTAGCTTGTGATAAGTTTTATGTAGGAGTGTGGGGGTTGTATATTTAGCTTGTGATAAGTTTTACATAGGTAAAAGAGAAAAACTGTAATAGCAGAAACTTTATCAACATACTTAAGATATTAAACAATAGGACAATAGAAATGCCCTTTAGAGATATTCTACCCAGTCTGTTAATTTCAAAATGTTTTTATTTCTTGTAATAGATAAATGTGAAAAGTCTCCCAGAGAGGTTGACTGAGAGGACAAACTAACCTACAGAGAACTGCAGTGGCAACTGCTCTTAAATGCAGCTAAGCCAACATGGTTAAATGAACACGTTTTAAATATTAGCATTGTTAGATTCAGGACTGCAACGTTGTAACCTGTATGCAATAAATACTTTTGATTTATCTAGTTAAAAATATACTAAAACACTTTTAAATGCATATGTTTTAATGTAGTCTCATGGCTTATCCTTTTGTAAGCAACACACTGGCTTTTAGGGCGTACTGTTTTCATTTTATGTACAAACAATGTCTTTTAATGTATTTGCCGACATGCTAAACATCCACAACCCTAAAAGGGAGCTACATTCATGTATCAAAAACCTGATCAAAGTTAATCCATGCAATAACAGTTCTGGAGAGACCTTATTCTCCCATGATGTTGCCAAAGCATGGAACACCCTCCCACCTGAACTCAGGCTACAAAGTCACACAGGCACCTTCAAAGGCCTTCTTAAATTACACCTCAATACTAACCCTCTCTGCAACTGCAAAGACCCCCCTTGAAGACCCACTTTTCCATATGTAAGTGACCCGTTGAAGCCTTTAATGCATACACTATACTCTCACCTGAAATGTACTTTTTGTATATATTGTAAGTAATGGTATTCCTCCTAAGTAACTTATTGTTCTGCATAATTGTTTTTGTATTTCATTGTTTCTCTTATCTTGTATGCCAGTTTTATTGTTATCTAAAGCATGTATGTACACTGTTATTTCTTTGGAGCTTTTCTCCCCAGGACTCCACTGAAAAAGGACACATGATGTCTGGTTGGACTTACCCTGGTAAAATAAATGTTAAATAAATAAATTAATTAAAATTTACATTAACTACATTTTTAAAGACTTGTACCTTTTAAAAAAGCTTTGAAGGACATCCACCTACTATCAGATAATTTTATATCATGTGACTCATTCTTGGTAGATTGTGCTGTGTGTGTGTATGTATGTGTACATATATATATATATATATATATATATATATATATATATATATATAAAATGTGTTTGTATAATCTGTGTGTGTGTGTATGTATATCTATATCTATATATATATATATATATATATATATATATATATATATATATATATATATATATGTGTGTGTGTGTGTGTGTGTGTGTGTGTGGTATCTCTATATAAGTTATTCATTTTTCAAACCAAACAAAACCCTTTAAACTGTAAAAACAGCTAAAACAATGTTTTTCGGGGGTGGGGCCCATGGAGGCTGTTCCTTAACACTCACTTTTACTTATATATAACAACTTTGATATTGCACAATAGCGAGGAAACAAAAACATTCTCTTATTCCACTGACTGCACATCCTAGCAAAAACACATTGCATGTAAACAGTTTAAGTGAACGGAGCACAACTATTCACATATACTAATAAAACTTGTTAGCCTGCACTTACTTGAAGACTGTGTAGTATTAAATCAAAATTAGATTTTTTTTACTGCAAAGTGAATTTGAAGTACAGCAGGACTGAGTTAATGTCATGTATGTATCCATATGTAGAAGCACAAAACAAAGCACTGTGCCCATTAGGTAAGATGTTGTTGGTGTCAAATCATCAGTGCTCTGGATCCCTTTTCAGTGAGTTTCCACTTTCTATTGAGCACTGCATTACTCTGATTTGATTACTGAGTTTTACAGAATTTTATAGACTCGTAAATGAGTTTCTCCCTGGTTTTTCCCACCACTGGGCCCTTTCTTCCTGGAGTGGAGGGAGAGGGAAGGTCTGGGGTGTATTCAGGGCTTCACCGTGAGGTCCGCCTCTTACAAAGAATGTTTCTCTTTAATCCTTTAAGCTCAGGTTTCATTATAATCCATTCACTGTATTCTTAACAGAGATGGTCCCTCAGATACAAAAATTTATTAGCACACACAGTAAATATTTTTGCCAATAATACCGTTTAAACTTGTGGGTGTTTCTTCTGTGCTTTTGCTAATGGCTTCATCACATCTGCCTCTAAAGGGGTCCACCAGTGAACCTGAAGTAAATTGTATTTGGAGTTTATTTTATTACATTTTCAAAAAGTATCTCCTAAAAACATCCAATTCACCTTAAATAACTGGGAATTCCATAAGTTAAAGACAAGGTTGTTATTGGAATTATTGCAGTTGCAATAGTAGCATGCCCAAAAATGGAAATACTGGTGGTGGTTGTAGGGTGGGGGGGTTGGAGTTTGATAGTGGCTTTATGCCTGTGTGGAATGTAATGTTAGGGAGCTTGCTCGTTAACAAGGTATGAGCTGTAATTATCCAGCTAAAGGACCCTGTTTTGCGATTCTTTATTCAAAATTTTAGCGGGGAGCAAAAAACATTTCAAATACTATATTTTACATCCAACGTGTGTGCAATGTGGCACCTTTTTGGGTCAGGTCCGTTTGGGGAGCTCCTCTTTGCTGTAGTGGGAGTTACAGTGGGTTAGGTAATATATAAAAAAATGGAAAAAAATCAACAAAAAAGGTAATCAGAAAAAGGAGAGCAAATCCTGACTGTTTGTGTTTAGAAATGATTATGAAAAGTCTTTTTATATGAGGTTGGGGTGTCGTCAACATTAGTCAGGCCAAATATCCTAGAACCAATGATGTGAAATTGTTAAATCTCGCCGTTTATTCTCACTGATGGGTTCGGAGCCAATCCTCTGCTCTGACATGGCCGATAGCAAAGCTCAAGGTTTGCCAGTAGCTCAAGACAAAGCCCCTTATCCCACAATGCACTGCTGGAATTACCTGAGATCTAGTTTGCTGCGGCAAGAGAGATCTCGGTGATCCAGTCAGCTTGGACCATTTTTTGCTAAATCGAAAGTTTAAAAAACTTTCTTCTACTTCTTTTTGAGAGAGTATTCTTATTTAGTGTGTGTGTGTGTTTCTTGTTAAAAATAATATAGTTTTAAGTAGGTTAGACTGTAGAGATAGTGCCCTGTGTTGGCTTAGTTTTCTTAGTGTTGGGCCCTTTCTTAGCCCTATTTAGTTAACAATTTATACTTGTTATTAGTATATTTTTTACTGTGGGCTTAGTTAGCCCTGTATTTAACCATATACAGGTTAATTTTGTGGTGTGTCTGTTTATAACATGTCGGATGAGAGAGAGAAGTTTCATCCCAAACTGGGGTTTAAGAAATGTCCAGATTGTAGACAGAAAATGTCCGTCATGGATGGACATAACCAATATGTTTACTGTCTGGGAGCTAAATACCTCCAAGACTCTTGCAGTATTTGCCACTCTTTTTCATATAGGGTTCTCTTGGAGAGAAGGAGAAAACTCATAGATAGGGGGTTGCTGCAGCATACTTTCTTTGAGGCATTGGGTAGCCAGGAAGGTGCCAGCACTTCTTCAAAATCTTCAGATTCTAAACAAACCAAGAAGGCAAAAAGATTAGAGGGTACAGGGTCATTGGTTCCACAGTCCTCGGAAGCGAGTGTCCCTTTGGTTCGGAGCCAGCTCCCAGTCTTGGAGCCAGTCTCTGAGGTTTCCTCATCTACTCTGCTCCAGTCAGCACCTTCGTGCATTTCTCAAAATCTTCGGTCAGCCTCTCTGATATGGATATGGATTGGCTAGTGCAGAAGCTTCTATGGGCACCAGGACTTGCTAAATTGTTGTCAGCCCCAACCATTTTGTCAGAGCCGAAGACCAATGAACCAGACTTGACTACTCCTCCTCTGAGCCGTACTGGACTCTCGGAGCAGAAGGAGCCCGAACCGATAGTTGTCAAACCTATGGAACCGAGACCCACACCGGAGTTTATCATTTCCATCTACTCGGATGTCCTCAGTGCCGACACTCTCCTGTCGGGTCCGGGGAGGATAGTCGGACCGATTTGTTGGTGCCGACTCTTCCTCTCGGGGCTTCGGCTTGGATGAGCTTGGCTCCTACTTCGGGCTTGGAGCCCATGGTTTCGGTGTGGGAGGATCGGACGGTCCCTGCAGATCCGTCTACCCCTTCTCATCGGAACCATGGTGCTTTCAATGCCATGAGGAGAGTCCTCTCTCCTAAGACATCGTCAGCATCAGTTTAGGCTTTCTTCTCCCCTCAAGCTTCCGTATCCGCTTCTACGTCTATTGGTCCCACTAAGCGTAGGGACCCTGAGCCTCAAATGGCCCCACAGGCGTCCACTGCTCTTCTGAGACATCCCCAGATCTTTCCACTGAGGAGGTACCCAGGAAGAGACTGTGCAAGAGGAGGCACTTAGACTGCCCACAGGAGTCTTTGACATCTGACACTGACTTGGATGATTCAGAAGGGTCCCCCTCGATCCCCCTCTGAGGATATCTCCTTTGCGGAGATATTAGAGATCCTTAGTCAGAGGGGCGATTGGCAGTCCAAAACCCCTACTGAGGATGAGTCACTGCTCTTGAAGGCTTTTGGGTCTCAACCTTCCACTTCTTGTGTGTCTCCGCCTTATGAAGAGCTCATGGAGCTGATCTCTCGTAAGGTGTGGGAGTCATCGGAGGCCATGGAACCTATCCCTCGGAAGCCGAATAAGTTCATCTCTGCCCCAGTGGACAAAGCCTTTTTGATCAAAGGAGTGCCTGTTGATGCCATGGTGGCAGCTGCAGCCACCAAAACGGAAGTGTCTGAAAGATCAGCATCTGACATCCTCCTAACAGAGATTCTAGGATCATGGATAGATATAGGAAATGCATGTTTAGTTCAGTGACTTTTCTCTGTGATCGCTGAACTGTTTAACCCATTTTACGAGACTACAAAGAGATTTCCTGAAAGAGCTAGGAGATGCTCTCCAGGGTACGGTAGCTGCAGGGGTTGCCGACAGTCAACACACAGCTCGCTACCCTAAACTCGGTTGTGAACTCGTCCATGCATCTTGTATCTTATGCAGTTGATGGTTCAAGTAGAGCCGCTAGTTCAGGCACTGCTCTGCGGAGACAAGCCTGGATGCATCTCTGTTCCTTTGTGGAGCCCTTTAAGTCTTCCTTTATCAACACCCCATTTGATGGCTCATCACTGTTTGGGCCTAAAGTAAAGGAAACTTTAACCAGGTGTGAGCAGGAAGGCAAGACCCTATCTGCCATTGGAGTCTGTTTTTCTACCCCTACTCGGCCCTACCCCAAGGACCCTAGGGGCAGGAAAATGTGGCTCCAAAAAGCACAGGGAGCCTTTCAGGACACACGTGGAGAAACCCTTTCTAGAGGCAGAGGAGGGGGTTATAACGGAAGACGCTGCCCGTGCGGCAGAGGGGGTCCACAGCAACAGGGTGACAGAGGCCAGTTCTCTGAAAGTAGGCCTGGCTGTCCAGCTCTGGAGGCAGTTGGGGGTCACTTGTGTTTGTACCCAGAAGCCTGGCTAAACATAACATCAGATACATGGGTATAAAGCATAATTTCCAGAGGATATTTCATACCGTTCTCTTCCCCTCCTACTCCTGTAAGCAGAATCCCAGATGTTCCACCCAGTCTGAGGGAACAAGCAATCATAGAGGTCCAAAAATTGCTAGAAAAGAGAGTCATCCAACCAGTCCCAGCAGACCAAGTTGGATTCGGAACTTACTCAAGATTTTTTTTGGTACCGAAGAAAACAGGGGACTGGAGACCTATCTTGGACCTCAGCAGACTCAACCAATTTGTAAAGAAAGAGAAGTTCCAAATGGTCATGCTTCAGTCCATTCTTCCCTTCATAGGGAAAGGTGATTGGATGGCTCCATAGATCTCAAGGACGTGTACTATCACATAAAGATGAATAGATGCTCCAGGGGTCACCTGCATTTCTGGCTGGGAGCCAATCATTACCAGTTTCGAGCCCTGCCCTTTGGTCTCACTACAGCCCCCAGGGTGTTCACCAAATGCATGACAGTGGTCACGGCTCACCTGAGGCGTCTAGGATTCCAGGTGTTGCCATACCTAGACGATTGTCTCCTCACTGCTACCACCAGGCACCAATTGACTCATGCAACACAATATACTCTGACACACTGCCATCAATTAGGCATTCCAATCAACTTCAAAAAGTCTGCCTTATTGCCATCGCAGCATACCTTTTTTTTATAGGAGCAGAGTTAGATACCTCAACCACCACTCTACATCTTCCAATTGAAAGAGTCTCACTTCTTCGCCAACACGTCATCTCACTGGTGTCAAAGAACAAAGCTACAGCAGCAGAGGTCTTGAAGGTGCTAGGTTTGATGGCGGCAGCTGTACCACTCACAAGGATGCATATGCTAATCCTTCAATGGCTCGTCTTCGCTCAGTGGTCTTAACAAAAGCTACTGATGCACCACATGATTCTCATCACAGATTCTTGCAAGATAGACCTTCGGTGGTGATTGACATCTCTTCATGTTACAATTGGAAGACCTTTGCCCCCCCCCCCCAATAGCCACTGTGACCACGGATGCTTCCCTGATAGGGCGGGGCGGGCATTTTCAGGGAAAGACTGTCCAAGGCACATGGACGGATCAAGAGTCACATCTGCATATCAATGTCCTGGAGTTGAGAGCAGTACTTCTGGCATTGCAGTACTTTCAGGACTCTCTTCCTCTAGGGACAATTGCAATTCAGATGGACATGTCAGTGGTCTGGTACTTGAACAAACAAGGCGGAACCAAGTCTTACCCCCTTTGTTGTGAAGCCCTCATGTATGGCAATAGACTGTGTCATCCCACCATTTTCTGATAGCAACGCACATCCCGAGGAAGTCCAGCGTGATAGCAGACAAGCTAAGCAGGGCAATACTGTTGCCTCACGAGTGGTGTCTCAACCAACGAGTTGCTGATTTGATTTTCCGCAAATGAGGCCAGCCTTGCTGCGACCTCTTTGCCAGTCACATCAATACCAAATGCAGAAGCTGCTTTGCCCTAATACCACCTCCAGGACATTCCCTGAGATACGCACTCGTACACAATTGGCCTCCTGGTCTCCTATATGCATTCCCACCTATTCCATTGATACCCAAGGTTTTACAGAAAGAAAGTCACTGGGAAGGACAGTTATCCTCATAGCTCCCTACTGGCCTCGACAGATTTGGTACCCCTTCCTTCACCATCATCTACTGGAGGATCCATGGATCCTGGACCTAGTTCCGGACCTTCTGACACACCCGTCAGGGGACCTCCATCCTTCACTGCAGTCCCTAAAACTGACTGCTTGGCTAATCCACTTCCCCTAATTGCCAGGCTTCATTCGCTCTCAGATAATACAAGACAAATCCTTTTGTCTTCTTACAAGCCATCCATCAGGAAAGTATACCACAGTAAGTGGAACAGGTTCTCAATTTGGGCCAATATACAGAAAATCGACCCTTTCTGAGCTCCTCTATTGTCCATTTTAGAATTTTTGACAAAGATTTTTTTAAGATTTTTAACTCCAACCCTATCGCACCACCAGACCACTAAGATCCAGCAACAAAAATCACTTGCAGATCACTAAAGCCAATAACTCTGCTGGTGAAGCACTATTCTCTTGCACCATAGCCAAATTATGGAACTCCCTCCCACCCACAATTACCTCCGTACCATCATGCACCCACTTCAAAACTTTACTAAAATCGCACCTAAAACATGCTGGCTATGCCCTTGCAACTCCCACTCTAATATCACCCACCCCATCCAACCACTACCTTTCTTTCCACTCCACTAACTACCTTGATTATAGCAAGCTCAGATGCTCATAAGCCTAGTACTTATACAGCAGGAACTTCTTATTGTAACATTTGTTAATGTCTGTTATGTACTTCACAGATAAAGATTCTAGTTGTCTACTGGTGTACTATGTTCTTCATCTGTAAATATGTTGCAAGTAATTGCTATGTAAATTGTTAATCGCTATGTAATCCAATGTAACTACTGTGTGTTTATTTTAACTGTGGAGCTTTTCTCCCTGGGCCTCCGCTGAAAATTGACCTACGTCCAGTCGGACACTCCCGGTCAACCAATATAAATAAATAAATAAATAAAATAAGAGGGAGCAGCAGCTGCCACAGTTCGAGTCCAGTTAGCCGCCATATCAAATTTCCACATTGGATTCGATGGGTTGAATGTTATCGGCCATAAGTTATCTAAGGCTTTTCTTAAAGGTGCTTTTCACATGAGACCTACTGTCAAAATCCCTTATTCTCCCTTGAATTTGAATTTTATGCTGTCTCAAGTAATTCTCTCCCCTTTCGAACCAGCATCTTCTTGTGATCTCAAATATTTGTCTTGGAAGACTATATTTCTAGTAGTCATTACTTCTGCCTGCAGAGTGTCAGAACTTCAAGCATTATCTGTCAGGCCTCCTTACATGATTTTCCGTGCTGATAGAGTATCTCTCAGACCAAACCCCTCCTTTTTGCCTAAAGTCTTTTCTGAATCCAAGATCAATCGGGTCATTGAGTTGCCAGTCTTTTTTCCCAACCACTCTAACAAATTGGAATACATGCTGCACAAACTTGATGTACACAGACAACTCAGATTTTATTTTGACAGAACTAAGGATATTAGAAAATCAGATCAACTTTTTGTATCCTTTTCAGAGGCCAGAAAAGGTAGTCCAGTGGCTAAAACAACCCTATCTAAATTGTTCAGATTGTATATCCTTTGTTTATGCGAATGCAAGCATGCCATTGACACACAAACCTAAGGCTCATTCTACCAGAGCTGTTTCTACGTCTTCTGCCTTTCAAGCTAAATTGCCCCTTGACAATATTTGTGCTGCAGCCACTTGGTCTAAGCCTCATACCTTTATCACACATTACAAATTAGATAAGGCTTCCAGGGACCGGTCTTCCTTTGGTTCCACAGTACTGAAAAACGTACTTCATGAGCCTCCCAAGATTGAGGGTGCTAGGGATGCTACCCATCAGTGAGAATAAACGGCGAGGTTTAACAACTTCACATAAAGAAGTTATGTACTTACCATAACATTCCATGTGAGTTGTTTATCTTGCCTTTATTCTCACGTCCCTCCCTCCTTCCCCCTCCTGGCTGACAGTTAACTTAGAGGCTAGTACCATCCTGGTTATTCAATACTACTACTACCCCTTCAGGAAGTGCTTCCTTGTAGAAATAAATAAAAGGGTATATATACTCGCAGCAAACAAAATCTGAGCTAATTCCAGCAGTGCATTGTGGGATAAGGGGCTTGGTCGCGAGCTACTGGCAAACCTTGAGGTTTGCTATCGGTCCGAACCCATCAGTGAGAATAAAGGCGAGATAAACAGCTCGCATAGAACGTTATGGTAAGTACATAACTTCTTTTTTATACTGCTAAGTAAAATAAATAAATAAAGCTAGTTTGCAAATGCAAGAAAGAACTAACATTTTTCATATTCCTGTGTTCTCTTATGTTTCTCTTATTTCTTAAAAAAAAAAAAAAAAACTTTGTAGTTAAAAATGAGAACATTATTCTAGACATGCCCATCTATTAACTCAGGAGAAATCATCTTTTAGATATTTATACACACATTTACATTCTCCAACAGCCAAGAATCTCAACGTTTTAACTTTTAACTGGCTTCTTTCTAGTCTTTCTTATGTTGTTAGTCAATGCCCTATAGCTACAAAAGTGTATTTTAATAGCTTAGTATCACCTGGATGTACAGCAGTCACTGATGACCCCAACTTTACATTTAAAATACTTCTACCTGCATACTATACAGAACTACTTTACAAAACTTCAATGCAGTTTACATCAGGAAATGTTTATGCAAATATTGATAAGCACAAAAAAAATTTTATTTACAGTGACTTCTTCAGTGCTAAACATTAGTGACTATAAATTGGGTTTTATGCTTTACATGCCCTCTGAGAAGGTTGGGTGCCAGGCTGGGAACTCGACTCAGTAAAAACTGCACTGCCATTCAATCTGCAGGCCAGTGATCCGCTCTGGCGACCCCTGATGGGAGAAGCCAAAAGACATTGCTTTTTTGTGATTTAAGTTTCCATTTCCACCACCAGTTTAACATAGTCAACAGAGTTCTAATTTTTTTTCATCTATGTATTTCAGAACCAACCACAACTTACATGTCTAAATTGCATCAAGAAGGATTGATACTTTGCATTTCTCCCACATATTCAGTAGAGGAGCAAAAAAAAAAAAGTCTGTTTCTGATCTTGCAAGCCAGGTCTATCTCCACTTGAGGAGCAGAAAAAAAAGCTCTTCTGTTCTTTGTACACTGCATCAGACTACTTACTGCATTTGTAAGAAATAGCTGCTATAGTTTTGCCATACACAAAGCACTAAAACACTCCACTGCAGACAGCAAATGCAGTATTGGTAAAAAAAATGCTAATATTGAAAATTAAGACCAATCAAGATCTACTGATCACTTTCATTAACACATTGCACCCATCCTTATCTTCTTGAAAATATGTATACTGCTGTTAGGTTTTCACTGCATGTTACGAACTACATTTTATTTGCTGTTATTTTGAGCTTGTTTATCAAAGTAGTCCTGCAGGAACAGTCCATTTCAGGGACCCACCGAGAAAATATCCTTTAATAAAACTGTAGTTATATCAATGCAGGCAGGTAGTTCTGTATTTCTGTATAATATGATGCTCCTTAAGCTGCATTACACAATGTATGAAATATTCAATATAAGCATTAGATATGCAAAAATGTATATGCGTGTGTGTGTGTGTGTGTATATATATATATATATATATATATATATATATATATATATATATATATATATATATACACACATGGGTTCACTTTATAATTTTGAAATACTGAAATCCCATATTTCAGTATCCCAAAATTATAAAGTCGAACCTTTAAAATCGAGAAAGTGCATAATAGCGAATCCGAATATCTCAAATTCGCTATTATGGCTTTACGGTACGTTGCGTGCGGTATTGTGAGTGGATGGTGTCTGTTGTGTGGATTTAGGTGTAATTTAAGGTGAGTGAGTGTTCTGTAAAGGTTTTTTGTGGGAGTTGAGTGAGTGTGAATGTGTTTGTCAGTTGTACGTGTAGGTTAGGGTAGGCAGGTGAAAGTATGGGTGTATAAGTGTTGGATGTATTGGTGTTTGTATATGTGGGATGTTTGTGTGTATGCAAAGGATTGTAGAATGTGTGGGTGTGAGTTTCCTTTCTGTGTCAGTGCAATCTCGGAGTTAGTATATAAAAGTAGGGGGGTGTGGGAGGGCTCAGGGGGACTTGCCCCCTGCTTATATGTAGTGTAGGTTTGTGTTTTTGTGTTTGTGTGTGTTTTGTTTGTTGTGGTGTGGGTTGGATGATGCATGTGTTGTGTGGTGTATGGTGTGTTTCTGTTCGTGATTTTGACTTTTGTGATTTTGTAGTTTCGGGATTTGGCCGTTCGACTTTATGGTTTTGAAATACTGTATTTCAGTATTTTGAGATTATAAAGTGAACCCATATATATATATATATATATATATATATATATATATATATATATAAATATACACACACACACACACACACACATGCGCGTGTGTGTGTATGTGTGCTATATGAGTTATCACTGCACACATTTTATCTTGTGGTGAAATGGTGTTTTCCATAGGCGGTGCAGTTTGTTGAAGTATGTAATGGTCATATAAATTCATTCTGGTCAACCATGCCATAAATCATCGTTTTTTTTTTTACCCTTTTTTGAGTTTGTGCAACACTGGAGTTACTATATTTAATTTCTGGTGGTATAGAGACAAATCCTTCACATTGATGTGTGTGTGTGTAAAAAGCTGGGAGTTTTTTTTTATTTTACTTTTTGTAAATGCAAATTTAACCTATTGGCTTACATTTGCGATTACCTTTTTGTGATGATTTTAGTGATGATTAATGGTAATCACTAGTGAATTTGTTCAATGTTTTGTTTTTACGTCAAACCATCAATTATTCATTATAAACTTTGATATAGTGATATATGTATGGGTATATATATATATATATATATATATATAAATATATATATACACACACACACACACACATACATTGTGTGTGTGTGTATATATATATATATATATATATATATATATATATATATATATACACACACACACACACACACACACATATATATATATATATATATATATATACATATAAAATATTAAATTATCACAAGACAATATTGAATCTGAAAACATTAAGGCAGGAACACCAAACTGGTAAAACAAAGAAAAAAAAAAGAAAGCAACAAAAACATATTTTATGTAGAGGAGTAAGGTCCTGCACCCACCACACCCACACGTGGTGAAAAGGAGTAAGGTCCTGCACCCACCACACCCACACGTGGTGAAAAGGCCAAATCCTGTTGATCCAGAGTAGTTGATGTTTTACAGTCACCACACATATGTAAGTGTGGAATTAGAGGATTCGTTTTCATGATCTCTACCTTGGCAGAATTACTTCAGTCAAACACTCCAAAGCAACAATTCCTTATGATGCTGCATTGTGACAAACAACCTGCATTCCACTACCACTGGCACAAAGCCCAACATTCTGTAAAGCCATTAGCAACAGGGCAAGGCACGTTAACAGCAGCCAATACTCTTAGCAGTTCCAGGCCTATAGTGTCCACAGACATCTCATGTAAGGTTTCCTAAAGGAAAGCTTCCTTCATTCAAGCAGATTTATACAGCATTAAAAATCAGGAAGACTGTTTTAAATAAATTGTCAGCAGACCTCACAGGATAATTACAGTATGTATAACTTTCTAAATTGCAGTCCTTCACCAAGTTATTACAATTTTCAATGAAAACCCCTTACTTTAATCTGTGTTGCATTTTTATTTTGTATTGCCTGTGAATGGATAAAGTGAGTATTGCACTAATGTATTTAATGCAGAATTGTACCACTTTTTGATGAGGACAATTAAGAAGTAATGGTTTGTAACAAAGAATCCTCCAGAGACAAGCTAGTAGTAGATCTGAACAGGGCAGCAAATACTGTGAATACACTTCTCCAAGAGCCATATAAATTGAGGCAGTAAGAGTATTTAATATATATTATGTGTGAGAGGAGGTAGGGTATCACACAAACTCAAACAAAATCATGCAGTCCAGGTGAATTATGTATTTTACAAAAATATATACAAGAAAAGAGGATATAATATAAAATGTTAAGGTTGATTGCTTAAAGGGTCAACGCAAAGAAATATGATTTCATAGAGAAGAATACTGATATATAAGGGTGATGGCAGGAGTCAACACAAGGAATTGTTATTTCACGGGAAGAGTGGTGGATATTTGGAACAACCTCGAGTTGAAAACACTAGTGGACTTCAGCATTAATAGAGATAGACAGAAGACTATGCTTTTTCAAACAATTATTTTGAAAGGTGGGGAAAGGATAATAAATAGTTGGTTAAGAGATTTGCAGGTGGTTTACAGCAGAATGAATTGGGTGGACATGACAAGTTATCTTACCTTTATCTCCATGTTATGATCACTTTCTTTCAGATCACACAGGTAAAATGTTTTCTAGTATCTGGAAATGGGTAGTCCTGGACACTGTATAGTACGTTCGGTATTATAGTCTGCAGAATTAGAAACAATGAGTTTGAATCCCATCCATTCCCAATTCCATGTTTTGTAATCTTGATCTTGAGTAAGTCATGTAATTTTTTTATGTGCTCTTACATTTTCCATGAAAAAGAGATGTTTCTAGTTACTCTAGTGGGACACTTTGGTCAACAGATGGCTAGACAGACTAATAGGTAAATAAGCTAGATGTTGACACTAAACTGCATAAAAGGGATATCTCATAGCAAGAGTGATCTTTTCACCTTTTAAAGACAGCAATTTAAAATAAAATTATATATTTTCTAATGAAATTAAAACCTCTGAGGGATAAAAGAAATCCTAGGACATAGCTTTTAAGAGTCATTCTCAGGTTATCACTTATTCTGACTCTGAGAGCACATCCATTCTGTAGGGAGGCAGCAATTTTTCTAACTGTGCAATAATATCTAGCAGCATAATTATGCAATAATTTGTTATGCTGTGAAATCTGCGAATATTAAAAGCATCATATTTCATTTTGCTGTATTGTATCCTCATAAGTTTGCTCACATCATACATTTTATCCACTTTTTACATGTTATAAGACACATGTTGGTGAACAGTGGTCGAGATGTTTGACACTGAGGTGATTATATCTCTGAGTCAAGTGTGCTTGTATGAAGGGGATTAATAAAGGTCATAAAAGACATGCATGAAAGCAGTTCACTCTTGTGTACTATAAAGCTTTAAGATTCATTTGTCTTTCAAAGGTGAATTCACTTCAGGCTCCCTGAATATGCAGGTAATTACTCTCTGTGACAGCATTAACCTTAACAGACCTCTACTGTACCAAATTACTTTTATACACTTTGTCTCAAATGTGCCACTAAGAAAGACCTGTTGATCAACCTAGGTTGTAAAATTGTCTTGTGGTGGTGTGATGACTGGTCTTTTGAGGAAATAATTTTTTCAGTCAAGTCTTTTCTTCCTTAAGTATTTGTTTATTTTGATTTGTCAAACTGCTCTGAATTCAGATTAATGTAGTATAGGAAATGTTTAACATTATCTAAAGCCAAATTCCTTTCTCTGTCTTGTTTGTAGCTTTCTGAACAATTACAGGTATTTTAAAAATCTGGTAAATGCTAAAGAAATGTGGGCTGCATCTGTGCCTTCATCTCTGGGAGTGAGTGTGTTGCCCAAGGGAATACCTGCCTCATTAAGATAATGTGTCTGAAGCAGATCATTTCCTCTGTGCAGTACTGTGGGCAGGGTTAAATCCCTGAATCTTTCTTTTTTCTCATAAAACTCACAACAAACTCTTAGATCCATATGTCTGGCTTCATTTCTACCCCAAGCAGCAGTAAGACTGTCTGTCACTTTAACAGTCAGATATAATGAAGCTAATTTTACTGACCTACGTACTGCTGGACTTCCTGATACAGTCAGTAGCTGGTGAAACTGGCACTGAAAAGGTAGGGTGAAACTTTACAGATGCTGGTCGTAGAAACAGAAGAGGAAAAGGTTTTAAAAGATAACCTTTGCTGTAAACATTATCCAGAATAGAACAATTATGGCAGGCTGTCTGAACATTGTTGTCCAGTTTTGTCTGCAGTGTCTACAGAATAACTGAACAAAGTGAACTTTGCAATCTTTTGACTGTGTTGGTCTTGACTTTGACAGTCATGGTTTTCTTGCTTTATTTATTACTACTGTTATGGTGAATATGAACTAATTTATGGATTCTTAAGCAGTTAAAGTGGTTTTAATGTTTGTGCTATGAAAACTGTAAAATAGACATTTTTCTTACACTTTTTTATAACATTGTGTCACATTGCTTAGTGTGTTCGGTGGTATTTAAAGTAGCATTGTGTCTGTATTTGTGAACTACGGAAGAGTTTCTGAAGCTTTTTTAACTCGAGTAAATCATTACCATGGGTAAACATTTAAGTATCAGATTTTTCTTACTTTAGAAAGTTTTCTCAAACTGCTAAGCTTGTTTGGGTACACCCTGCTGCCCAGGATTTTGACAGTACTTGGTTAATTTGTGTCACAGCATTTTTAACACAGCTCTAATGATTAAATATTGCAGGCACATGTACTCTGTATTGCAAAGACAAAAACTTTGTTTTGCTTATCTTGGTCTCTCCATTACTCTGTTGTGTGTTGAATAGTTCATAAAACTGCATTCATTGATACCTCTTCAAAAATATGTGTGCTTTTTGTGAAGTCAGTCTATCTTGTGCACCCACTAAAATATTAAGCCTTTTTTTTCCATACCAGGTATATGAGTTTGTTTCAGATTTTATATACAGAGTGATTTTAAAAGTTATTATACAGAAACTAGTATTACACTGTGATCGCAGAGTTTCTTGGAAGCATTTCTTTTGCTACTTGTCACGCTGTCCGGTAGATATATATTATTTGCAATTTCATATGGAGTCAGAGCAGGCTCTTTTCAATAGCGGATAGGTGAGTTGACACTCCGACCCAGTATGAAGTCATGCACAAAGACTACAGCTTTCCTGTACTGCTACTGCTACTAAATCTGCAGTACCAATCAATGTTAGAGCTTTGTTTATAGGGTTGCAAGTTTGTAATACTTAGCAAAAGCTTGGCTTTTAAAACAGAATATGACAAAAACGAATAAACTAAGTGGTATAGTGATTGTGTATGAAATACTGCTAGAAGAAGTAAAGTTCTTACACCACCCCCTTAGCAATGGATGCAGTGATTGCATAAATGTGTAATACAAAGCATGTGGGAATGGAAGGTTCCTCTATTCCATGACTAGCTAACTGTTGAAGCATGTCGAAGTTTTACTGCACACACAGGATGAGCAAAATAATCTATTTAAAAAAAATCAAGTAAGGGTTTGTTAACTGCTGGGAAATTTTGAACTGTACCTTGTCATGTGCATATTGTCAATGACTCTCTTAGGGCCTTCTCCTTGATACTTTGTGAGACGAGAGTAGGCAGTAAATTTAACGTCTCTTGTTTGCTGCCGATTTTCCTGTAATTAACCCTCATTGCCCTGTTTCCCAGCATACCTCTTGGCCTCCTGCTGGATTAACAGCTGTTTACAGAAGCTTAAAAGATCAGGCAACATGATTACATTAAAAGGGTCATATTGCAGATATCTGAGGTCACACTGGTGACGACTTCTTGATTTAATACTGTGGTTATAGTTAGCGTGAGCCAGGGGGAATATATGCCTCCTAACCCTCTCCATATTTGCAGAGTTACATTTGATTGTATAGTCAGTCAGCTGGTTATTGGTCTTGGTATGGGGAGAGTACACAAGAATGAAAATATGCTCTGAACTGTCTGAAAGAGAAGTAATATCAGTCTTGGAGCACTTATCCAGAGATTTCCACATTGTTTGAAAATTGTATAGTGACAGACAGTATGGATTTCTGCAAAAAAGACATGTTTTATATGCAGTACTTACTTACCCAGATGAAGTTCATTTAACGTAATCTAGTATCTAAACAGTTAAAATTTTGCATTAAATTATTTCAGAGCTGTCCATATAAATAAAATTAGTACAACTTTATTAGTGACTACTACTACTTCTCCTCCTCCTTTCGGCTTCCCCCATTAGGGGTTGCTACAGGGGAACAATGGAACACAGAATGACTGGCAGTGGCATTTTACTGTATCAAGCTGCCAGCCCAGCGTCCAACCTTCCACAGAAGGCATGCACACAATCACACCTAGAGGCAATTTAGAGTTCCCAGTTGACTTGCAGTATGTCTTTAGGATATGGGAGGAAACCGGAGCACGTCGAGGAAATACACATGACTGCAGGGCAGACATGCAAACTCTGCACAGAGGGCAAAAAAGCCAAAGTAGTAGTACTTAATAAAGTTGTATGGTATAGCACGCGGTGGGAAAAAATAATTAAACGGTAGTAAATGATACTGAACAGACAGTTATGACTCCATGGAAGCCTGTGCCAATGTGTATAATTATAGTAGTCAAAAACAGTGATTCATGAAGATGGTTCCAGATGGGCCTTCATTTGTGAAAACCGTTTGATGAGACAAGCTGAGTTGTACAGCAGTTTAATACAGCGGTGAGTCACTGAGCTGTCTGCTGCCTCTGCTATGAGACCATGGGGAGTTCTCATTGTTCACTTGCCAGCCAGAACAGTGTTAGCATTTAAACAGGAAAAATGTAGATGCTTAGTATTCCTTTAAGTGAAATTCTGAATAGTCTGGCAAAAAAAAAAAAAGTTCAACTGTTAAGTGTAACCGAGCATTGTTGCTGTCCAGCCAGAACAGTGTTAGCATTTAAACAGGAAAAATGTAGATGCTTAGTATTCCTGTAAGTGAAATTCTGAATAGTCTGGCAAAAAAAAAAAAAAAAGTTCAACTGTTCAGTGTAACTGAGCATTGCTACTGTCCTTTTATGAAGTTAATGCCCAGGGGGGGTTTCATTAACTCAGCAAAGCTATCTGCAATGTTCATTGTGCTTATCTGGTTTTATGAGGCTATCCCACATAGTGATGGCCCCTTCTCCCAAAATAATGAATGAGAACATTGGCATCTATAATTCACAATAAGAATATATTTGAGAATTTAATTGCATTTACAAATACTTATTGGTTAAGGTTCATTTTTATTCCATGACTTGGAAATCAACATTTATTCACAGAGTAGTTATATTACTCAAAAATAAATAGTTAGATGGATGCAAAGGTAAAAAGAAATAACTGAAGTAAGCACCTCCAAAGGATTTGTTCAGATTCAGTGAAAGTTGTAAAGTCTACAACAATGTCGATTTTTACCTAGTCCCATTACAAAGCACTGGGACATCCCATCAATGTTTTCATTTGCATCACTTGTACTGTAAAAACACTTCACCAGGGATGCATATTTGATTCTTCTTGTAGTCACAGGTAACAGTCCTGTAAAAATGTAAATATGGCCTTCATTGCTATACCAATTAAAAGCAAAGATTAGCCCTCATTGCAGAGTGGGTGAGTGCCCTAAGGCCAAAGAGTCTCTTACTTTGTGCAAGACTTTGAGTTACAGATGTTTTATTATTATTTATACTGTTAATGTGTTAACTAGGTTAATGCCTCTTTTCAAGTTTCTGTTTTAAGTGATTTGCTCAGAGCCATTAATTGTGCAAGTGGAGACTGAAGGAATTTAACCATGGAGTACAGAATGAAATTTATTAACAGACTGTAACTTTAATAATTTATGCTAAGTACAGGATATGGGGCAAGCAACAGTAGTGGATGAAATATTTGCAACACGGTATTAAATGTGGCTGTCTCTTACCAAAGCACTGTAAATCAGAAAGCAGAAAATATCCAGAAACTCAAGCTCCAACTAGTACATTATATTGTTTAACTGCATTCATTTAGCAAAGTTTAACACCACAGCACTATATATGCAGTGACTAGTAAGGTGAATTGGTGGCATTCAGGGAAGGATAAAGAAGCAATGTGTTTACTCACTGACCAGGGTAGGTAGGCTGTTGCTGCACAGCCTTTTCAGCATGATAACCAGAGACTGATAGGCAAAGTACAATACACAGCATGAAGCATGGGTATACCTTTGTACTCTTGGGCAGGTATGCGGATCATACAACCACGTGAGAAAGTAGAATAAAGGCCGACTTATTGGGATTCAGCAGTCGGATTCACAAGCAAATCTGAGGAGTTGAGCAGAGTAAATTATCTCAGCAACAGCTGAAGCAGATGCATTGTTTACAAAATGACTCAAATAACCCAAGGAAAGGAGAGCAGTAAGTACAGTAACAGTTCCAGTCAGTGTGTACGGCACACATAATCAGGCAAAACGTCTGAAAAATGACTGTGTTAAGCACCATACTGTGAGCTATTGGTGATATTTGAAGTAGGTGGATATTACTACATTTGGAGAGAACGTAATGTGTATTATGCTGCATGCATGTTTGTCCTTCATAATGATCACTGTCACAGAAGCCAAAGCTATGTAAATTATATATCCTAAGGATATTACCCATATTGCTTAGGCTACTGCAACAGCATTCATTCATACATCTACTGTTATGTTAAGGTTATTTATCATACATAGTAAAAGAACTGAAACAGAATGCTAGGTAGCCATTGAGTAACTCTGTTTAGGTGACTGCTTGCTGGCCATGGATGCCTTGTGTGTGTAATGGATAATTGCTATAGCAGTTATGGTGACACTGCTGTGTCTAGTAATGCGTGATCCTGCCCTTCAAAAAAAAAAACAAAGCTGTGCAACATCGTGTACCCCTCTAGACAAGATGGGCCAAAGTTACAGCATCACATAGGAGAAAACTCTGTCTGTTTTTTCTTCTTTCTAGTGCTACATACTTTCCAGGCAAGGTTGGAGCTCAGTGTGCTTTAGAGACTGTGTTGTCAGTGATATATTCATCATACTGGGTTGGTAATCCAGGCAGGATACTGCATGAGGTAAGCATCAACAGTCCCTGCAGAAGAGTTCCTAGAGCTCTTTCATCATCATCATCATCATCATCATCAGCCCCCTTTTTCCCATTTTTCTGCATGGGATTGGGATATCGTGTTAACTGTCACTAGCTCTCTCAATTCAGTGTCACACTCTTGCCTTCTTCAACACCCATGCCTGATTGTCGCAGATCTTCTTTCACACAATCCATCCACCTCTTTGCTGGACATCCTCACTTCCTCTTGCCTTCTTCTTGTCTGTCCCAAATCTTCCAAATCTTCCTCACCAGATTGTCTTCTGCTTTTCTACATATGTGCTCAAACCACTGTAATCTGTTCTCTTTGGTCTTTTCTGCAATTGGAGCTGTCCCACAGTGTGCATCCTATCACCTTTCTCAGGCAATTCATTTCCATCACCTCTAGCTTCTTCAACTGTTCTGCCTTTCCTGCCCAGGTTCCTGTACCATACAGTAGTACTAATCGCACATTACTTTTCCTAGAGCTCTTTCAGTAAATTCCTTAAAAGGAGTCAGGGAAACTTGACAAGTAGAGACCAGTGATATTGCCTGCTGGAGAGCTAACAGAGAAAACCTTGAAATGTAACACTGGGAATGGCTTGAGGGCTCTAATACTAGTAGAATAGGCTCTGGCAGTCCAAGGGCAGGTTCATGTTAGATCTGAGAGTATAGGCTATCTTGACTTTGATGAATTACATGACTACTGTATCACGCTGTTAGTTTTGTAAAAGGCCAAAGCTGCTGTTTAAGCCTGAAGGAATTGTGGTCATATGTGTTTTGAAGGCTATATGAGAGTACAGCTAGCTGCTTTGGAACTTGATGGCTGAAATGGTTTCCAGCTTAGTCCTTTCATAGGCAAATATTAACTGACTTGATTGGCTAAGCTGGAGAGGTACAAAATACTGTTTCTGTTTGTCAGGATGAAGGATCTATTCTGGGTCCAGTACTCTTCTTCTTTCAGCTTTTCCCATTAGGGGTTGCCACAGCAAAACAATGGTCCGCAGAATGATTGGCAGTGGAGTTTTAGTGTTGAGTTGCCAGCCCAGCACCCAACATTCCACAGAAGGCGCACAGACACACACATACCCCTAGGGCCAATTTAAAGTGTCCAATCCACCAGCAGCATGTCTTTGGGATGTGGGAGGAAACTGCAACACCCGGAGGAAACCCACACAACTGCAAAGAGGACATGCCTATTCTGCACAGAAGGCACCCCGGCTGAGAATCAAACTGGAGAACATCTTGCTGTGAGGTGGCAAAGCTAACCACTGCACCCCTACAGCTCCCCTGAACTCTGGGTCCAATACTCTTCTTTCTTTTTCTTAATGATTTTCCTCTGGACCTACACAGTCTTGGTCTAACTATCTTCCCAGATGACTTTCTGATCCTGAAAGCTAATTCATTTACTGCATCTCTACAGGATGTTCTACAAAAGATCTTTGACACTGGGTGCATCACAATAAACAGTTAAAAGGAGCTGGTGTCTTGAATGTCAGCCTTGGTCAACCTTAGTTAGACATTGCCACAGATTGCAACTCACCCCTGACCCTAATACTTATAGAACAGTGTATATAACCAAGAATGCAGACAGAATAGTAGCAGCCAAATGCAAGCCAAAGTTGTTATCCTACCAGATGTCATTTATAAAAGCAAGCTCAATAGCATGCATCAGATCAGATGTAATACTTGTTTTATGGCATATAAACTATGATTTGGAGTATAAAGCCCTATGAAGGGCCCTATGTTTCATTTATAAAAGCAAAGTCAGTATCATGGTGCAGGTGAAATACCTGCCTTATGGCTTATAGACTCTGCATTGGAATATATAGCCCTGTGAGGGTTTGTGTGATGGTGAGTTGCTTTTACCTGGTCCTAATTGGTACATTGAGACCCTGGGTACTGTGACTGTGAGAAGACAGGATCTCTGAAGCTGCTAGCAAAGATGAAATATTGGATCTCCCATGCCCTTCCCCACCAGAATGTGCCCAGCCATGCCCGGCATAGAGTGATCTAAACAACCATCCTGAAACGTGCATAATAGGTGTAAATGGTTAAATAGTTAAAATACAGGCACAGGCAGTCTGGGTGAGATGAATGGACATAAAGGCAGTAATGATAGTCTGATGTAAACTCATAGCGTATTAAAACTGTACAAAGAAAAACAAAATATGTATAGAACTATGAGAATGTTTAAACCACTGTTAAGATGACGGGCAAAAAATAAAATTCTGGCAAGGTGGCAAAAATAAACTTGGAAATATAATAGCTTGTGATGCAGCTTTTAAGTCTGAATAAATAGGATGAAGTAAAGTAGTCTCTGAAATAGACTAAATTCAGTACTGAAGCTAAAAACAAGTCCTGTTTAAAATAAAAATGAGTGATGGGACAGGTAAAATACAACTATATGAAATAGTCAAAAGGCAGTACTTGTTAAGGTAAAAAATAAACTGTCCCCCTAAAAACAGTGTTTAAAGTAGAATGGCACTGATAGGATAGGTAAAATACCTTGTGAGCACCATCATTAGCTAGGGCTCATGACAAGATAACAAGAGTTGTAAGAATCCCTCTCTTCTTATTATTGATTTGGCAGAGCTGCTAAAAAACAGGGAGGCAGCAGTTCAGTCATCCATTCAGTCATTGATTAAAGAAAAGCAAGTCCTAGTGCAAAGATGTCTAATCTAATGTCCAACATGACATATTTATACACAGTTCAAAAAAATAAATCCAGGCACAGATCAAATGACACAAACCACTCAAGTCATAAAAACCTGACCCTGCTTCATCCTGCTTTGTACAGCAAACTATCATAACTTCAGTGGTAGAAACTGTTGCGCAGACAAAACTAACTGTAAAAAGAACTGCAAAAAAACTTTGGTGAATGACAACACCACAAGCAGTAAGCCAATGACCAAAAGTGAAAGTGGTAACCAAAACCAGGGATCAAGAACTGCCGAATGAACAGCCCAAGCTGGAAAGTAAAACTGTTCAGAGCTTGGAAATATGTAGTAGCTCAGTCCGAGGCTGTAGTAGTGCTACATGAACAGGTAAAGATGATTTTCAGGTAATGTTACTTTATTTACTATGTTATGCTGGTACTACAGATATTTAGCGTAGACAAGAGCAAAAGGCAAGTCAAGGAAATGAAAATTGCACAGATAACTTTAGTATATGTACCATCTTATGGCAGCAAAGCCAATATTTAATGCAGACAAAAGCAAGAGGGAAGTCAAAGACAAATTCAGTAACAAATGAATGCAATAACAGTTTCAAAAATTTACTTTATGAAGACATTCATTGGTATGTTTGTAATTTTTTTTTTTTTTGGTTCAGATAGTGTTGATTTAAGGTTGAGGGTAGGTGAAAATGATGTTATCAAAAAAGTAAAGGCAGAGTGTCAGATTAGGTTAAATGCTTCTTGTTTTCCTAGTCTTAATAATACTGTTACTTAGGTTCATAGATTCATAGATTAGTACTAGGCTAACTGCCATTGCGAGCCATTTTAAGCCTAGCCAATTATCCCCTGTGAGATTCAAACCCTGTACTTTGTGTTTGTAAGGCAAACACCTTAACCATTAGGCCACCCTCCCAACCCCAAAGTATTTTCCACTGGTGAGAATCAAACCTTACACCTTGTGATTGAAAGGCATACACCTTAACCACCATACCACATGGCTTTGAAAAGTTTTCTTGGAATTTAAAGCAGAAAAACTTTATCAATTATAATATAAAATGTCCATGTTTACATTGTTTTAGTCGGATCTTTATGTAATGTCTTTTTAGCTATAAGTAAGAGTTGGTCATTATATACTGGCTCAGATTTAGAAAGTTTTACCATAGGGAAAGCCATAAAATAGCCATTTCTCCTTTGCAGTAAGCCTTTCTGATTTTTAGACATCCTACAACTGATGTTTCCTGGTAGTGGGGGCGTTAATGCAGATAGCTGTAGGACGATCATGCAGGTAGAACTGCATTATAATGCTGTGATTAGGGGAGGCAGCTAAAGCTTATTAGTGATGCAGTTTTCCCCAGAAATGCCAGTGGCTCTTGAATTACTCCACTGAGTGACTCAGAGAAATGTTAGGCTGCAGAAAATTTCACTTTCTGAGAAAGAAGTGAATGCAATCAAAGTATGGTGGTCACTCATTCACTGCTATACAAGCAGCCGTAGTGCAAGTAAGGTAAAAAAAAAATGTAGGGGAGGGGTGTGTGTGTATGTCTGCATACGTCTATAAAGACGTGAATGAAACACCACAAACATACGTGTGTGTGTGTGTGTGTGTGTGTGTGTGTGTGTGTGTGTGTGTGTGTGTGTGTGTGTGTGTGTGTGTGTGTGTGTCTGGGTGGTCCCACTGGAAATTAAATAATTGAAAATCTGGATGTGTGTGTGTTTAGGAATGAGTTCATGGGTGTGAATGGGTGAGTTTCTGTGACTGATTAACTGTAGTGTGAGTTGCTTGTTGACAGGTGTGTGTTTGTGTTCATGTGTGCACACATGTATGGGAATGTCTGAGATCATGGGTATGTATGGCTGTATATGGGGGGAGGTTCCTTGCAGACCTCTCAATTGTCCAGATTTTCTCAGAGTATCCAGATTTTTGCCTCCTAAAATCTGTGGTTTTCTTGCAAATTACTCAAGATTAAAGTCACTAAATAATGGCACACTTTTGAGTTTGACTTCATATCCATCAGAATATACATTGCTAACTCAAATCCTCTTATTCTAGCAACATTCTAAGTATATAAGAACAGTATTTAAAATCTGTCCCTGTTTGGGGCCTTTGTTCCCCCCATTATTGTAGGCTTTGTCCAGATTTCTTGCTCTAAGATGTTGAGAGGTGTGGTTCCTTTACTAATGCAATGCATGGGCCACTGGGAGGAATACTGCTGCCTTCAAATCTGACAGTTGTATGATTATTGACATAATACAATAAGGATTTTCTCATTGCAACCATAGTTGTCTCTAAACTGCATTTTGTCATTGTCATGGTAATTGACCTCTTTGCAGTAGAAAATTACTATAACCATTCACCTTTTTTTCTGAATTCTCTTTACTGTGTTTTTATTGGCTGGGAATATAGCATGTGATCTGCTTCAGAGGTATTTAATTTCATTTGCAGTTATAATGCTTGTTCTAAAGAAGTCACTTTGTGTTTCAAACCTACAATAAAAAGTAAAAAAAAAAAAAAAAAAAAACACCACTGTGGGAATCTGTTCTCATTAATTGCCAAAACTCTCAGCTTTTCAATTGAGAAAATGTTTCTTTGTTGGTGTTTTTATTTGTTTTTTAAGGCATGTAAGATGAAAGCCATGCTCTTAAGTGCTGTCATGGGTTCTAACTTAGAAGGCTTGAGAGAGTATATGACCTCGGGCACTGTCACCCATTTAAAGTGAAATGAGAAATGCATGTTATTTATGAGAATGGGAATAAATGCAGTTTTATTCCTTGAGTGTTTTTAATGGGTTATAAGCTGAGCTTTTTTAACCAGCTCCTATCTACTGCTTTAGAAGATTTAAGATTTTTGCTTTGGCACAGGTATTTTTATACCCTTAATAGACTACAAAGAATTTTTCCACAGGTAGATCGAAAACGTTGGAGGTGTGATGAGGAAGAAAGAGATAATTGGAAACTTATTTTTTGGGAGCGTAAATGAGGTGGCAGACTTAAAAATTCCCAGCGAAGTTGTACTGTACTGGCTCACCAGATGCGCGCAGTAGCAAATCTCAACCAATCCCCAGCAATAGGTTGACATCAAACAGTAGTTGTGAATAAACATTGTCATGTGTTTCTCGGCTGCATGAATATTCGTTTGAACAAGGCGTGTTTCTCGGTTGCCTAGTATATACAATATGTGTCTTTTTTTCTTATTAACTTGGTCAATGAAATAAAAAAGTAAATAACGGAAGTAGAGGCATGAAGTCAAATGTTTTTCAATGGTAAACACTTTGCTTTTGCAGGGGGAAAGCCCCACTGCACCCCACATACCCCCTACTTTTTTAGTATACCAACTCCAAAATCTCACAACATTGAGGAAGAGGGTAAACAATGGCTACACAATGACTACTCCTGCTGCCACAGGCAAATCTAACATCAAAATGTTACTACCCAGTAGCAACCAATACCCCTTGTTGGCCAACCACTTACTATAATGAAATTCTAGGACATTGCATTCTAGAGAAGAAATATGTTTCTGCAACAGCAGCCCATGATTTTGTCACTTTATGGCATCATCGCCTGCATATATTTAAATACAATACAAAATGAAGACAAAGTAAAATCCAAACACCATTTTCTGAGCATTATTGGAAAGACCACATAATCACAGATCTCAGTATCTTGGAAAGACCTGCCATCGCCCAGAATGATACCGCAGTACAAGGTCAAAATGATTGACATCAACAATTGGCTAAGCTTCTGGTGTCATTCTAAGGGGATCCAGTATCTGTCTGCTTGGGATGACATGGTCGATAGACCACGATGCTTTGCCGCAGATGGCCTGCACCTGTCGCCCCTGGGATTCCGGATACTGGCTAAGGCTCTTGCTGTCCATACAGTGCCTTTTTTAGGCAAGTTTCAAATAACAAATTCGCCACCATAACAGGAAAAGGCAAGCAGAAACTGAGGGTAATGCTACTCAGTGGTAGAAGTCTAAATCTCAAAATGCACTCACTCGAGGCACTCCTTAAAATGGAGAACATCGATATCTGTGCAGTGACTGAGACCTGGTTCAAGGGTCCAGAGAGCACCCCTGCACTACCAGGCTATAACTCATACCACACTTTTTGGCCATGTAACCTGGACCGAAACACCAAAGGTGGAGGTGTGTCCATATTCATTAAGGATATCCACACCTCCAGGCTAGTTGCTCAGCATAATGCATCCGAGGTTATCCAAGTGCAACTAACTCTGGGCAAAACTGCAATACAAATTGTAGCTTGCTACAGATCCCCCAGTCCTCTTTTCTTGATGTACTGGAAAATATTAGGGTTCAACCAAACACCCTAATAATGGGCGACTTCAACTACCCCACTATTAACTGGGAAAACTACTCATGTACCAACTCCTTAGCTCAACACTTTCTGGAATTCATAAACTCTAATGCCCTGGATCAACTTATCCACACCCCCACCAGGGGCAACAATATCCTAGACCTAGTCATTAACAACATGAGTGACTGGTGTTTCACACTTAAGTCAACTCCTCGTTGGTCCGATCCAACCATAAGCTAATCACCCTTGATAACCACATCCCGCCCCCATGCCCCATTAAGGAAACCACAGTAAAAAATTTCTCCAAAGCCAACTTCATGCTTCTTAAGACAGAAGTGGTGAACTTTATGACGCCCATGCAGAAGGACAATACAGTTAAAACTGCTGAATCCTACACAAATGCACTCCATAAGCACTTACATGAGTGCATGGATCGTGCTATCCCAAACAGAACCAAGATGCTGTCCTCCAAAAAAAGGAAGCCAATCTGGTGTTACCCTGCCATAAACAAACTGTACAACAGAAGGAAGAAACTGTTGCAAACAAAAATAAAATCCCATGAGTGGAGGAGCTCACTGGTCAGCCTCAGTAAGAAGCTGAGATCCCTTATAAGATCCTCCAAAGCTAGCTACTAAAACAAAATTACCACTAATTCCAAGGGCAACCACAAAGCATTCTATAGCTACATCAAGAATCTCGATGGCAACACCCAGATCTGCTCTGAGTTACAGCACAAAGGCAAGAAAATTACAGAACCAACTGATATTGCCAGCATCCTGGCAGATAGGTTCAGTGCTAACTTTACCCCCCTCTCACCCAATAAAGGCCCCATATCTATACAGGAAGAATGCAGAGTCTCTGTAATCACAACTATGCAGGTACAAGCTGCACTCTCTAAAGCCAAAAACACAGCGTCCATGGGACCGGACAACATCCCAGGCTGTGTTTAAAACGAATTTCAGAATGAACTGGTTCCCCACTTAAGCACCATGTTCAATAATAGCCTTGTATCAGGCTTTATGCACACTGAATGGCACACAGCAACAGTTATCCCACCCCACAAAGGGGAAGCCACCACTGATCCCGGGAATTGTCGACCTATTAGCCTGATGAGCCTGGTCTGCAAGGCCATGGAACATATCATCATTTAACTCATAAACAAAAGACATCAGTAACCTCCAAACTCTGGATCCCACTCAGTTTGGGTTTGTGAAAGGCAGATCATGCCTCCTGAACCTGATCTACTTCTTGGAGGCAGTCACCAAAGCCATAGATGAGGGTAAGGTGGTTCACACAGCCTATCTTGACCTCGCCAAGGCTTTCGACACCATCCCCCATTCTGGAATTATAGCTAAACTCACTAAACTAGGTATAAATCCCTATGTCACAAGATGGGTTGCCAACTGGCTCACTGACAGAACCCACACTGTAAAAGTTGCAGACTCCAAATCTGACTTCAAAGTAGTGACAAGTGGAGTACCACAGTGTTCTGTCCTGAGACCTGTCCTGTTTGGTATCTACTTCTCTGAAGTACAAGCTAACTCAGAAGGCCTCTGGCTAATGAAGTTTGCAGATGACTGCAAACTTGGAACCATAGTCAATTCCCCAAATGATGTGGACATCCTACAGAAGGGCCTCGCTGAGACAGATGCCTGGTGTCAGAGCCATGGCCTCAAGCTCAATGCCAAAAAGTGCAGTGTCATCACTTTTGATAAAAACTCTGTACCCATGAACTACCACATAGGCAGCAATCTGCTTAACACCAAATGCGTGATAAGAGACCTTGGGACCCAGGTGGACAGTAGTTTCTCATTTGATAGTGACATCGCCACAGTAGTCAGGAAGTCCTTCTACGTGGCACACCTCATCATAAAAAGGTTCTCATCCAGGAAAAAGAGGTCATTGTACCCCTCTACTCGACACTCATTAGACCCATTATAGAGTACAACGCCCGTTTTGGAATGTACTCACAAGACATCTGCAGCAGCTGGAAAGGCCATAGAAGTACCTCACAAAGAGGATTACTGGCCTCAAACAAATGTCCTACACTGACCGCCTCATAAAACTCCAGCTTTACTCCGTAGCATATCACCTACTCTGAGGTGATCTCTGCCCAACATATAAAGCTATGTCAAACCCAGAGCTGTTGGACATGCTACATTTAAAGAAATCACAATCCCTCCAAGTTACACGCTCTAGGGACCTAAACCTTGTCACCACAATGAACCGAACATGCTGGAGGGATAGATTCCTGTCCCAGAGACTTCCCATACTCTGGAACAGGCTACCCATCTATGTCAAGCAAAGTTCTTCATTAGCACTCTTCAAAAAAAAAAATCTTGAGTGGATGGAAAATAGGAAATACACCCTGGGGATCACTTCTTTGTCTGCTCGACAGGGGCACAGGAAAATAACTTTCTTGGGTGGCGTAAGCCAGGGAACCTTGTTGGCTAGGCTTATGTAGGCCTTTGTGCCGATAGCCTAGTACCTACCTACGAACCTATGAAGTGTCTTACAGGGCTAAACAAGCACAAATACATGAAAACAAAGTGCTTATGCAATACTATCTTGAAACTATGGTACTTTAGAAACTAATCAACAAATCAGTGTATGCATGATGTCATTGGCAAATCTGCATGGCATGCCAATCATTCATCATTTACACACCACACTACAGGCATTAGGCTTGTCAATCACTCTGGTCTCGCCCATTCCTGTGCCAAACTGCTGGTGAGCCAGTATACTACAACAAAGCCAAATTCCCATCGGAGTACTCTGTCAGAAATACTGGGTAAGAAAAAAAAATGGTGTAACTAAGAAAATGATTTCTTCTAAGCTGTGATACAGGCTTTGAATTGTCTAGATATAGTAAGGCCTTACTGAGTTAATTCTGATGGCTGCCAAAAAAGGAGTTACTAGGAAAATGGAAATCAAATTCTTAACCAGCCATATTAAAAGTAGTGTACTTGTATATAGTAACAGAGATAAAAGGGCAGGAGCAAATTACATAGAAAGAAAAATGAGAATTGTGGGAACAATGCATGCAGAATTATGTTTTGGAGGACAAATGATATTTAATAGAAGGCAGGATTTGAATAAGCTATGTAATGCTCTGTACAACTGCACAGAAGATTATATGTGATGTATAAAGTTTGCAACTGAAAATATGTCCATATGGTTTGTTTTCATTTATATAAATCTATGATAGCCTATAATTCATTAAGGATGTTTTTTGTTTAAAAAAAAAAACAAAAACAATACTTGGCTTCCACTACACCTAACGTACATGTTTCAACAAAGTCTGTAATCTGGTTGTGCTCCAGAAGAGTGGAAAAAGGCAAAGTAGTCACTACAAAGAGTGGTAAGATAGATAATTATTGGCCTATAACTCTTGTACGTATTATGAGTAAATGCTTCAACTCATTTAAACTTGGGGAGGATTATGACAAATATATTTTCATTTTTTGGATGACTTGTCCTGCTTAACAGATTTTTCTGAATTTCAGAGGTAACCTTATCACTTCAGTGGTCCTAGGCTTAGCAGCAAATGTTATTTATTTGGACCTTGCAAAGGTGTTTGATTCAGTGCCAATCTCTGAAAGACTTGATATACCTGTGATATTGAAGGTCAGTTCCTATATAATTAACTAGATAGTTAACAGGCTCAAGAGTCATTCCAGTAGTTTTATACTATATAATAGATTCATTCTCCTTAGAGAAGATTCAGTCAGGGTATTCCACAAGGCTCTACAATATAGCCATTTCTCTTTAATATGTTCATGATCTCCTTTCCTCAAAAAAGAGTGTTTGTGGATATGAAAGTTTGCAGAAGATGCACCAAGGTAGGTATAACCAATGCAAACTGCAAGGCTTTTTGGGCACCCTTTATTATTGGCCACTGAGGAGTAAAGTAGCTTTTATCACAAAGAAGTGTTTAATAGTTCACCGTGGTGCATCAGATCTAGCCTGTATTTATTCCACAAATAAAGAGATATTACCAAAGTCTGATGAAATAAAATGTTTAGAGATTGTAATGGACTAAGCCTTTAAACTTGATAGAAATGTCACTACCGTCATAACAAAATGTTAGGGTATTGTAGTGCATGGAGTGGCATGATTGCTCTCCAAAACCTGGACAAAGGTGAACTTGTTAAGCCCTTCTGTACTGTTACACATCCCCAAGCATGGTTGCGAGTGAGTCTCGCAAGAGATACTTGTCAGTGAGCAATGCTATGTAGCAAATAACTGTGGCAGAAAATAAAATACTTTTGTTTCTGCCTGCTGACTTGCCTTTAGCTATCCCCAAGTTTGTCTGATATTTTTGCTCTTTTTGTAGTATTTTTTTATTTATTTATTAATGGTGTAATAAGTATCAGTTTTTCTGTCGGTGTTTTGTACAGGATAAAATCAGAGACTTTGTTGAAGTCTTGCCATTCTGTGTTGTATAATCCTTACCTAGCTTTGTACATTGAAACTGCTTTGTTTCAATAGAGTCATGTCCTGTGCTTATCTTTTTACTTCTTTTGCAGCTGGTATGAGGTTTGTAGGTTTTACATGTTTTAAACAGCAGTGGGCCACTCTGTTGCTACTTTGTAGCACTTGACTATTCATTAATTGTTTTGTAATTAAAAGCTCAGAATTTTAACCTGTATTTTGTTTTGTACATCTCCTTCTGTTTTTCTTTCTCCTTGTTCTTTGCATGCTTCCAGACAGTATTATAGTCAGAAATATTCTGAAAATGACATATATTAAGAAGCAGCAGCAGCAGCTAAAATCTAGGCACTGTTTACAAGAGATATCATAATGAGTGTATACATAGATTTTTCAAATGTAGGGGTCTGGTGGTGTGGGCATCCAGTACAAGACTTTGATTGTAAACCAAACTTTATGGTTGTCCTGCTACTTCCTGGATCTAAAATCTATTTTTTTTAAATTTCTTGAACACTGCTTAAATTTGTTAATGAATAAGGCGGCACTCACTTTGCTAAACTGCTATTTCAGCAGACTCTTCTGGCCATTAAATTGTACCTAGTAAAAGTGATGGGAGTTGTAAAAAATTCAGTTGGTAGGATAAAATGGGTGTAAATATATGATCATTAAGTCTTAGGTGCAACCATCAACTTCCCTTATAGGATGCCCCTTTTGATGTATGCTACTAGTATCGGGATTGGTAATTGGAGCCTGAAAATTGTTAGTAAGAATAATTAATAAATAATGGAGTGACCTTAACATCTTTGCATATAAGCCATGGTACTTTCTTCATGAGACACAGGAAACAGATTTATCTTTGTTAGATGACTGGTATCCAACTCTGGTGTGACTGAGGAGTTGTGCAAAGACAGTAAAAAGAATGTGAACTCTACCTTGCTTGAATATTTTTTTGTAGTTATCCTTCCGTTGTAATGGCATGTTAGAAATTATGCACTGTGCAAGACTTATTGTAATACCTTTAAAAAGTTTGGTTTTGATACAAGAGTAGGACACATTTTTTTTTTTTTTTGGAAACGAAGATGTTGTGACAATAACCCTGTCTCACTTGTCATAACAACGTACAGTGCAAGCACTGAAGACATTCCAGCTACGCTCACAGGTGCACTACTGCATTGTTAGGAAGCCAAACATTTCTTATATAGAAAAACGTAACTAGTTAGCCCTAGTAGCATTAATATTGTAATTTAGTAATTTTTGTGATATATATATAACATATATATATATTTTTTTTAAATGAGTTTTGCAAGCTTAATCTGGTTACAGCATTGTAATATTGTATTTTGCTTGAGAGAATAGGTTTTAATACTGTTTAAATATTGTATTTTTATTTCATTCTTATTCTTTGGTTAATTGGTTGATTTATTGAGTGATAATTAACAAAAGGATATATAGGCGTTTGTTACACGTTGTTCTGGGTCTGATGAAGGTGGAACATTTGTACCACTGAAAGCGCTTACCATATTAAAGATTTTGTTGCTCTAGCAATACGCTAGTTGTATTCGCTTATTCCAGCTTTCTCCTACCACTCCACTTGCTTTTTCTTTTATATTTTAGTAGTTTCTTTGTTTTTTGTTTTTTTTTGTAAAATGAGTATTGTGTTTGTAGGAATTTTGAGGTCATATATTTCAACAAAAAGAAAAAGAATAACAATTAATTATGCTTTCAATGTTTTAATAATGCAGTAAGTATACATGTATCACCCGAATACATTTCCATACTTCATTTTGAATGAGACGATATAAGGTATTGCCAGCTATGCCAGGAGAAGTAGGGCTGTGGGTGTGTAACATATGCCAACATAGCTAGCTGGAATTTTGTAAAGAATTATATGTCATTTGTATATCAAACTGACTTATGAGAATGCTTGTGATGCAAAATGTATTTGTAAAGTTGCTTGGTTTAAAAAAGTTTCCAACAGTGGGTGGGTCCTGCTAGACAGAAAGAAAAATGCACCTATATTTCAGACTGTATTGTAACCGTGGAAATGAATATATTGTAACATAGGATACTGAAAGAGAAGAGGTTAATTTCAGTTCAGCTAACTTTGAAAAATTATGTGAAATTAAATTACCTGGTTGGCCATAAAGATTGTATCTTACAGTTCGGATTGCAGCCAGAGACAAACTGTCTGTGAAAACAAGGGCTAGGAATCCTTGTTGTATTGTCCATAGCAGTGAGATAATTGCTACTCTGATGGGTGAAAGTTTGAAATTGTTTTATGGCTTCCAGAAGCTGTAACATATCTTAGCAAAGCTCTAGGTGTATAAGGTAACACATCTGCGCTAAATCCTGGCATCCTCTAATAAAGGAGGTAGTATGGGAACCAAGAAGTCAGATGACCAAATGCATGTGATGTCATCCTGTAATGTATCACTGAAATGAAATTTTAATACTAGATGAGACAGAAGTCTCATAGTCTGTTTTTGAAACCTGACAGCAGGATTATTCACCTACTTCATCTTGCCTTGCTCTAGTAAGTGACAAGGGAATAGCAATTATTTAGATCAGTCAGGAAAATATGGTAAGATTAATCAAGTACTGTATTTCTGTATCTGTATGAATCTGTTTGTCTTTGTTGTTTTAATATTTTCTGTGATTGAAACTTTCATGTTTATTGTAAATAGATATTGTGTATTTTCATGTTCTTTTATTATTTATTATTAAATATATTAACTTTTCATTCTGGCTGGTCCTTTACAGAATATTTTAACCTTTGAGTGGACTTGTATCTATTTGGTGACTTTATGTCCACTCCTGAAAGCCTTACTGTATTGGTCAAACCATCATTTGTAATTTCACTCAGTATAATTGGGTACCCTTATAAGAGCCTTAGAGTAGCTGGCTTTGGAATGTCTGGTGGCAGCATAACTACTTTATAGTCTGGACAGAGGGGAGCATAGCTAGTAAATCTGTGCAAGCCTTTACCAGGTGTGTGTGCAAATAAAATCTCAGTGTGTGTGTCACCTACTTGGAGCAGGGATGAATCACTGGTTTTACAGTGAGAGTGGTGGAGGACTTGGCTTGGAAACTAGGCTGAGGACTTAACCCTACAGCTGTGCAAATGGGGAATCTTACTGGGGGTCTTCAGAAAGAGAGGAACCAACCCCTGGACTATTTGTGTTCCCTGTGTGCTCTTAAAGGAAATAGTGCTAAATGCAGACAGCTGCATCTGGAAATACTGTGAGTATCTATTTTTGTTCCAAGTGAACTTTCATCTCCAGTGTCAGATGTGGGGATTCAGGCTCCTTGATTACTGGACCAAAGAGGGGGACATCTGCTAATTCTCTCTGTCATAAGCTCTTTCATTTTTTTAAGAAAAGTGATGACATATTAAGCGGAAGTTATGGTTTAGTTTTGTCCATTCTACATTTGCAGTCTACATTCAGCATCTCTGTACTAAATTATATGTTTATTAAATAATTTCTCAGCTGACAGGCAGTCTGCTGTCATTTAGCAGTGATTTCCATTTCATTCTCTTTAATCTGTCTGTAGTGTGTAGTACAATGTTGTCTCCTGAAAGATCAGTGCTGACTGACTGTTGTACTGTCTTGTGTCAGTTTCAGTGTTACATTGTCTTACCTAAGCAGGCAAGTCAGTATAACCACATGAATTAGGCTGCAAGGCTACCACCCTATTCAATGTAGGTCACAGAGAATGCAAGTTTAATTTTAACAAGTATACATGCCAGTTTTTGGAGTGAAACTTCTTAAACCATGGTAGTGCGAGGTCGGAGATAAATGGAAAAGTGAAATGAAAATGAAACTTAGACTACACCCACAGTGCTGGGCATTTAGTGCGAGATCACCTTATAGAGAGGTAGTGCATCTTCCAACTCAAACTCTTCCAGCACACACGCACACATTTAAACTTGCTGCACAACTATGTTTAAGTTCCTAGACGTTTTTTGTGCAAAAATCATAGGTTTCCAGATAGTTTTCCAGAAGTCCATTTCCTTTACGATATTGTTACCAGAAGTGGTCAGTTCATTTAATGTGATAGATTCATTCCTGTTTCTCCCACAAATACAATAAGGCAAAGCAGTAATCCAGTGGCCAACAAATGGATGGACACATTATGCATTCCCTGAAAGACAACTTTTAACAATTAATCCTACAGCCCCAGAGTGGCAGTATAATCCGGTGAATATACAGTTGAAGGATTAAGTTCCCATCACATAAATACTGCTGGAAGAAGTACTTTTGAAGAGGCTGTAGTGGTAGCTGCTTTTCTTAGAATATGAGCTTGTACAATGGCTTTGTTTCATCATAAAAGGCAACAGCAACAAACGCCAGTCATTTGAAACTGCTTCCACAGTGAAGCATCTAATTTGTTCAGGGCAAAACAGACAACTGATCTTATTCTTGAAGCAGAATTCAAACTTTCTTCTGTGATTGTTACAATGGGACAGGCAGTTCCCAAAACTGAGTCTGGTCATAAATGTAAAGAAACTTGTACTGTACTGTACTATTTGCTTTCCAAGTACATTCTTTTTTTTTCCATATTATAAATTTTTGCATTGCATGGTAGATTCATGCCCTAACAAGAAACTAGTAAAAGTACTAGCCTTTTTGAGGTTCCTTTTGTACAGATATGACCTTGAATGTGAACTTTAAGAGAAACTTATTTAAAACATGATGCATATATTGGCACATAAAATAATGTGTATGCTTTGTGATTTCTACAATATGTGCATTTCTGTGTCATAAAAATGTTTGCAACCTTGCAGTCTTTCTCTGTAAATATAAAAAAGGAAATAGGAGGAAAATAAATATATGATACTTGTAATTGAAATATGAAGTTCCCTTTCTGTGAAAGACCACATTGCTTGTATGTAATTAAGTCATAAAAGGGTTTGGAGTCAGAAAGTCAGATACAATTAAAATGATTTTCAAAGTGTCAGTCAGCTGTCTATAGTTGGAAAAAGAAATAGTTATTAATATGCAAGCAGTTAATAGACGAATAGGAGATCACATTTGCTTTTAGTCTCCCTCCTCGTATATCGGGAAAAATATATAATCTGATCTAATGTAATTGCCACAGTTTCTTTCCAAAAGTAAAAAGCTAAAATGCATATTTGGAACAGAAACCAGTTTTTGTGACATCTACAAAAGGTTTGTTTGCAATTTTGCCTTGTATAATAATTTTACTAACTTAGAATTGTTGGGGACAGTATCTTTATACAGTAGAACAGAGTCACATTATTTAGGTGTTAATAGTTAGATTCTTTAAATATTTCATACCTGTGCAACTGTTTATTTTGCTTTCCTTGTATATTACTTGCCTTTACATATTTAATGTGTTTCAGCTCTGCTTTGACTTCTGTACTGTTTAAATAAAGTTTTCTCTGTTGACTTTTAAAATCTTGTAGTTGGTATTTGCTACGTATGTATAATTACTTATCTGAGAGATGGTATTGTTTAGCACTGAAGGATGGCAAGTTGAGGCATCCATCTTCATTTGAGCACACTATCAGGGCATTTATTATTATTATTCTTATATTTATATTTATTTATGCTTGGCTGTTAATCAAGATTGGTATGGTAGCTGGTGAGTATGACTCCCTAGCATTATCTAGGATGATACTGGCGGTATTACTTAGCCAGGAAAAAGCGGAGAATTCTAACAACTTACCCGGTGGATGTTTTATGCATGGGTGTGTGTGAAATTTGTTTGAAAGGCAGTTACCAGTGATAAGGGGCATTGCAAGACACTGTGATTCATAGAAAGATCAATAAGGGGCATGGGATGCTAGGCCATAGTATCAGCTCCATAATTGGTCAGTTTGTATTACTGTTCTGGTTGTGAGTATTGGAAGCCCATGCCCAGGGCAGCAGTGCATATTACCTTTATATGCTTGGGGCCAAATTGCATTTGGAGAATTGGTCACTGAGTTGTATTTGCATCCACTTTTCGTTTTTAATTAAACTTGTTGGGCTCCAGTGGTATAGACTAAGAGACAATCGTTCTGGTAACCTTCATAAGTATTTCAGATGATAAAGTGGATATAACGGCCATAGCCCTTACTCCTTACATACCTTGGTAGTGCACTGGTTGGTAGGGGGTAAGATTTAAACCCCATCTGTGCCAGCCTGTTCTTCACAGTGACAATCAGCAAGTAGTAGTAAAACACTGTTTTCAAAAACATTTTTGCATCTGTACAATGTGATTTTATGCTTTTTAGTAAAGGCATTCCATCATTTAAAAAATTGCAGTTTAACGTATGCTGCAAAAAGATAACTTTACAACTAACTAGATTGCCAAATATATGAATTCACATGCTCAATCCTTGCAGGTACTCTCAACACCAGTTCAGCAATAGCAAAGAACTTTAAGATGTAACACAGACCTTCATTTGTAGCACTACTTCAAACTAGCCCGACAGCTGCGGTGGTGGTGCTGTGGTAGCGTTGTCGCCTCACAGTAAGACGTTGTCCTGTTTGATTATCAGCTAGAGTGCCTTCTATGTGGAAACATGCGTGAATGGGCGTACCTTCATTGAAGGTTGTGCATCAGGGCTGGCAACTCGGCACGTAAAAATCTACTGTCAATCATTAGCAGACTGGAGTTCCACTGTGGCAACCCCTAACCAGGAAAAGCCGAAAGACACAACAACTTCAGACTAGCCAGACGAATCCCTTCTGGAAATAAGTCAAAGGCCTGTGTAAGACATTTTTAGGAGAACTCCATGATGGAAATACAAGATAAACTGAAAACTCTGTAGAATATATATCTATATGAAATTCTCTTGGTGAAATGTAAAGCAACTTATTTCTTTATCAGTTATTGTATATATATATAGACATGAACAAAAGCACAATGGAGCAGAAAGTGGAATTGATTTGCCAGGCCTTGCATTACTACACCAAACTTCTTTTTGCTATTTATGTTTGAGTATGTATTAACTGGGTAAGTGAAGGGATCCAGTGTGAACTCTTTTTAAACACATCCTGAGAATTTGTACATATGTGAGGTTTAGAGTACCTATTTCAAGCAGCTTGGTTTTCGGAATTCAGCAAAAAGAATAAAAGTACATAGTGACAAACAATAGGAAAACATGCAGTCTTTGTTCAGTCAGTAACAGAGTCAGGACTGAATCCCACCCTTCACGGACGTTATTTTCAGAATCTTTTCCAGAATTCAGTTTATATCTTAGGAATGAGAGCATTGGAGTAGGCTGCTTCTTTGGAAACCACTGGCATTCCTTAAATAACCCAGCAGCATTTTAGTGAAAATCTGAATCCATGTCAGGCACTCACAGGCACTCTGATTACTGTAGGTTTGCTGTGTGAGGTGTTTTGTGTGTGTGTGTGTCTGTATGCATTTGGAACTGCCTTATTCAAAATCCTTGTTGGCCTTTTTCTGTCCTAACACACACACACATATATATATATATATATATATATATATATATATATATATATATATATATGTATAGAAAATTGTTGAGGTCTTTAATGTAATCAGTTGTTTTTGAACTGCATGCCATACCTTTCCTAATCTGTACCTTTGTTTATATGGCTTACTTATGACATAATGTAAAGTTAAGCTTACTGTTTCCCAAACTTGCATTAGCTGTGATATACAGTTTTATACATGGGTTGTTTGTTTCTTGTAATATTCCTATATATTCCTCTATGTATTCTTGTGATTTCCCATATATTGCTACATATATTCATATATGTGTGCACTGTTGCTTTTACATAAGTGCATTTTTCAGGTAACTCTGTCCAAAATTGTATCTTGCTCTTTACATATCAAGTTTATTTTATATTTGTTTCTTGGAAACTCTCGCTTTGGAATAGAGTTGGTTGATTTCTCTGTGGCCAGCTTCATTCTGGATATAGGGATCACTTTTCCAACAGAATAAAAGACCTCATCCAAACACAGCTATGCAGACGATTTACACTCCGAACATAAGCCTTTATTAGTTAAAACAGGCTAGCACTTTCACAGAGTATGTTCCTTTTTCAGACCATTAACTAACAGCTGTATAGAGCCACATTTAAAAGCATGACTCCACCAATCATAAGATCATAATACAATCATGCCATCCAAGCAATTAAATGTTATACAGCTAAGTAACAACATAGTTAAAAAAATAAAAATACTTAAAATGTTAATTGAAACTGCTTATATAAACCGCTGAACGAACATCCCTAAAACAGCTTTCATAATGTTCATTATCAGCAAAATACATGTAAACACAAATATATTGTCAAATGCATATATCAAGCATTGCAGATCATCAAATGTGAAAAAGTAAAATGTAAGAACACTGCTAACTTGTGGACAAAGGTGATATTATTTAAGCAAAAAGCTTCCATTAAAATACAAACTGTAATCTCTGGTTAAAAAATTAATAGAGGTCTCAAAAATTTGAAATTAAGTCGCATCAGTAGATAAGTACTACAGACATTATGAATCAACAGTCTAAAATATATATATAAACATAAGCGATTCCATTTAAGTTCCTCTTGAACTACAAATCACTTTTGACAGAAGAAAGAACACTACTTCATTTTTCCGTCTAGGTGCTCTTTGCCTGTTTATATTGGATGTAACAATTTATATGTTATGTATAACCTTTGAGATTTACATTAGTTGTTTTGCATAACATCTCTTTCTCTCTCCCCCTTCCCTTCTTTTTCTCACGGCTGTCTCATCAGTGCCACCTGAAACCTTCAACTTTATTTTGGTGTTTTGCACAAAATGACATTTATTCTAAATATGACTGCAAATTCACATCTTATTATTAGATTTTTTTTTAGGAGAGTTTCCTCCATTGGTGAGGTGTTAAGGCATCACAATTGTGCAGTAGTTACCATTGTTGATCAAAGCACTTACTAATCTGGCTCAATTCCCAGTGCAACCCTCAACCTGCAGACTTTAAAAATCTGGACAAAGGCCCCTAGAAAAGCAGGTACATCTGGCCAATTTAATTTGCATATCTCACAGTATAACCTTGTCCACTTACAATACGCTAATGGGATACCACTACTGAAATTAAAATGTGTAAAAAAAAAAAAAAAAAAAGTAACAAGTAACAAAATGATGCAAATATAAGCAGAATAATCCTGTATATTCACTGACAACACCGTAGGACATGTAGAAATCATGCCATCAGCAGTTTTGGATGATAGCACCTGTAATTTTTAAGAAGGTCACCTCTTGCAGCTTTGTGTACCAGATGGCATATATAAATTCTCTGTGGGTATGTTTATGACCCAAATCGGATGTGCAGCAGACTATCCTGTCTTTCACTGTCTAGCTGGAGATAGGGGAAACTGCTGTACACACCAATATTATGTTGCACAACTTACCTCACTGCTTTGCCTCCAGGAATGAGAAGTAGGGCTGAGTATGCCATAGTAGAAGCCTTGATTTCAACTGCATCATGCTCCTTTTTTTTAAGGAGTAAGCTGACATAACAGCAAGATTGGAAGTTTGAGTTAGGCATTCTTATTCTATAGTATTAGCAAGAGGCAAGCAACTCTGTTTGGTCAGGCCGTGTCCATCTTCAGGTAGCTTGTTGAAAATCTACTATGACAAACTGCATTTCTTGCAGCTTTAAAGCCAGATAATGTTACATCAATTCTGTAAACAACATGTCTTACAAATAGTAAAGAAAACTGCAAGATAACCAAAGAAAGTCAAAGGATCAACCACACAGATAAATAAGTAACAAAAAAGTGTAGTCCACACTGTCCTCATGGATAAGGGTACAGGAAGTAAAATATTCAAGTACATCTGAATTGACGTATGAAAATTTTATCAAATGTTTAAGTGCTTTCATCCACATCCAATGGTTGGACTTCAGAACTCATGAAATTAAACAAAACAACAGCTGTTTAAAAAATAACACAAAGTTGACTGGCCAATAAACTTGGTTCACAATTCTTAAAAGTATATGATAGTTATAACATTAAAATAATTATTTATTAATTAATATTGTAGGTTTATGTATAACTTCAAATATTAAAAATATTGTAAAAATCACATTTTTGTGCAACAAATATTTAAAGCATAGTAGAAATTGTTGTAAATAGTACTTAAAAATCATATTTAAAATCTGTACCAACAAATCAAATGGCTTAAACACACACTGCTAATGGAAATGGCTTCATTTAAATCTGGTTGTATAGTGACTTTCAATATAATTTGCCATTACATTTCTCTGTATTCAAGTTTATGTTCCCACAGACCACATCTGTGATTCAAAGGATCTTTCTTGAGCACAAAAAATAAAATCTTTTATTATCATTACATAATGTTTTGTGCTTAAATAGTGCATTGTTAGTGTTAGAATTATCATACATTTTTTCATAAATTCTTTTTTAAT